>NW_010361302.1:69647-94427 GCF_000414095.1 Morus notabilis | reverse complement strand
GGGGTAGCCGGCGCCCGCGCGGTGTGCATTTTTTAAAAATTAAAAAAAAAGTAATTTTGGTTTTTTGCGACGACTTTTTTAGACTTTTCGTTGCTAAAAAATAAGATTATTTGCGACGACAATTTGAAATGTCGTCACAAAAAATGATCATATGACGAGAATTTTACAACGACGTATTAGCGACGCCTGTCGTCGCAAATACAGAGTGTCGTCGCAAATACATTTGCGATGACACTATGTCGTCGGAAAAAACGTTTTTGCGACCAAATTTTTGCCCCGACAAATTTGCGACGACTTGTCGTCGCAAAAAACTTTATTTGCGACGACATTCGGGTTTTTGCGACAACTTTTTATCGTCGCAAAAACCCCTTTTTCTTGTAGTGGAAGCTCGTTTTCTTGGAGCTATTTTCATTATGCTTCAGGTTTTTATTTATTTACCTAGGCTACAAAGCGCAAATGAAGCTGAATATTTAATAATATCTCACTTTATATGTTGACTAAATGCTCCTAAAACAGTTTTAAAAATATTCTTGTGGTTTGAGAGTTATGGTTTTAACATTAGGGCTGGTTCCAGAGAATTTTGGTGGTTTTGTGATAATTTTGTAATTTGGGATTATTTTGTGCTATTAATTTTTTTTTAGGAGATTAATAGGTATTTAAGCTTTGGGGAGTGTTAGAAATAAGGGAAAATGCTGCCAAAATTTTTGATAAAATTTTTAGGATTTCAATATTTTAGTGAAACAAAGTATCGGATCCCCTGAGAGTGGTACCTAAAAGACTGTTTCAGTGTTAAAATTTAAGGTAAGTAGAATTTCATTTGTATCACTATAAAAGTTGTGCATATGATATTTCTTTCAATGAATGTTATATTTGAGCATATGAATTGCATACGATCGTGATATAAAGCATACATGCACTACATGATGAAAAACATATATCCAAGACATTAATGAAAAGTGGGTGAGCATGAAAATAACTTAAATGTCCTTTTGGTTATAAGTGACGGGTCTAATGATATGAAATAATGAATATGTCTCGATGAGGACATGTGATATATGTCTCGAAGGAGACATTCTCGATGGAAACTTACGGTGTTGGATGCTTCCTTGATGATCACAAAGAGGAAGGAAAGATTGATATTGTAAATTTCCCCAGACGACAACATGTGATATATATATATATATATTTACTTTTTGGATTACGAGGTCCGATGAGGTGTCTGGGACACTACCCGTCTACAAAACCCTAAGTATACACATATGGAAATGTGAATAAGAGAGAATTGAATGACATTAAATGAAGATTTCAAAGACATGAGCTCACTCATAATACTAATATTATATTATTATGCATTATTACACTTCATGGGCTCTAAATCATTTATTTTATGGTGATGCAGATGAGGTTACTTCTCAGCATTAGTTAAGGATTAATTGGTTAGTTAGCGCACTTCTAAGGACCGAGACTGATGTATATGGACTATTTGACTTATATTTAAAGGCTCTTGATATATGTGTAGTTTTTGAGGAGTAGTGTGGTTGTGTTATTACTTGACGGTATTTATTTTGAAGATATGTATTATGTTGTATATATATATATATTACCGGCCAAGAGGACTCGATGAGACATATTATGGTATAGCTCTTGCATCATTCTTTGAAATTTTTCGGAATCTCTGTTCTCAAAATTTCTTTCGCATTCGCTCTTAATTTCTCATGTGATATAATTTCGTAAATAACATTCAATAAGCTAATACAATACGTGTTGCATAAATTTAACGTCACATAATAATGTTACCTAGCTAATTCAACAATGTACCTAGAAATTCATTTTCTAATTCTTGATAAATTTCAAGATTTATATTACTATTAATACTAAAATTCAACTAATGCATGACACAGTTTATTTAATTTAAACTGTAGTTACCAACTATATTGATGTTAAATAGAAATGTACTAAGAAATTGACTGTGTAAGTATTGAGTGGACAATTGAGGTTTGGTACTTTTGATCAATTACTGATGTTAAATTGGGGTATTTTTTTGTCATTTCTCATTTAAATTGACCAAAGTTAAATGCAAACGGTGTTGATGTTATTAGTTTTGGTAAGGGGCTGGGTATCTCTGTTATTTTGAGAAAACATATTTAGTTTAATTATTTTCTTTTGTTATTTTTTCCTTAAAAAACTATTTGATTTAATTACTTTTCTTTTCAAAATTTCCCGTTCAAAATCTTCATTTTTGTGATACTTATAGTTCCGAAGTAGATTTCGGTTTCTGGGATCTAAAAGTTGCTTCATGAATATTTGGATGACTTTTTCAATAAAGTTTGTCTTCTAAATAAGTGACACTTAAAATTACAAAATATTACTTCTTAAAATGGCTCGAATTATGAAAAAAAAAGTTTAAAACTCGTATGCAGTTTCTATTTTTTTTTTCTTTTAAGAGGAAGTTCCTGAGTTGCTATAAAAATATTTAATAAACTTAATTATTATATTTATATTATTGATTGAAAATTTGTGTTAATTTTTATAGCATTAATTTCTTTTACAAGTATAATTATAAATATTAACTAACAGTTAATAGTTTTTATTTTTCTTATCGCCTAAAAATATGAGTAAAGCTATGCCAAGCATAAATTAGAGTCTAAGGCCTCGTTCATTTCACTGATTTGCGTTTTCAGTTCTAGGTTTATACGATTAAAAGCTCTAAAAAAATGTCACATTTAACATTTTTTGCTACAGTTAAAAACTTTTAGAAAATGTCACATCTCAGCTCGAATTGAAAACTCAAATCCGCGAAGCGAACTAGACCTTAGTTTGCTGCTGGAGAATCATTTACCTACATGTCATGATTGCCCCACAAAGAAAGACGGTGCCAAAGAGATGGAAGAAACCTAGCTAGATATGAAGCTAACAAGCTTCATCAACCAATATAGCATGGGTTTTATGACTGCTGAAAATGGAACCGCACAATATGTGTCATCCATTATTATATATTTATGCTTTTGTTAGTCACATTATTGTGACATTGCCTCCAGCTGATCCCCTCTGGACTATCCCATCATCCTTGTATTGCCTACACCAGAAACTGCCATTTTCAACTTCATATCTCTGGTCAAGATGCCTCTCTATTGCTCTTTAGAATTTACAAGTAACGTAAACATGATCTACGTATGCATATCACTATATTAATTCGTTTCTTTTCAAGTAATACAATATAATTCTTTTTTTTCTTTTTTTTTTTTATAAATTCGGTGAATATCATTTTGTGGAAATATCTTCCTCTAATTGCATCCATATCCATCTATTCAAAATCAAGTTGCAAACTTTTTGTTTGAAATCTAGTGATAAAGTATATGATCATCAGTAGAGGTCAAGATGCCAATCCATTGCATATGTAGAAAAGATGAAATATTTACTTTTCTGAGTCTGCAAAGAGCTACAGGTAATTCTCATTTAATCTTCGAAATACTTGAATGAAATACAACCTTGTTGCAAAAGGCTGCAGACATTTGTTACGTTTTCTAAACAATACTTTGCATAATTCCTAGCCATAAATTCAATTGAATGAGATTTCTGACGTCACTTTAGCCCATTCATATTCACTAGTCTTATTGCTTATAAGTTAATTTTTCTTGAGTTTTCCATTTGTTACCTCAAAAAGTACATGCTGATTACTTCAAGTTAAAGATATAATTAACCATCAATAAAAGATAAGAATTAGAGACATGTTCCAATGTCACATTGCTTTCAAAGGACTGCGTTTAGATAAAGAAAGAAAATGAGATGAGATTTGGTGTGTTTTAAAATCTCGTTTGATAAAATTATTAGTAATCTATTTGTCTAGAAAAGCATCACTTATCTAATTATATATTTTTTTATGTTTACCTTTTTTACCATTATTTGAACTTAATTCCTAAAATATCTCCTTTCATAAAAATAAAAATAAAAATCTAAAAGATCCTTCATGATGCCCTTATAAAACTGACCTTAATGATTTCATCAATCATAAAATCTAACGTTTTCCATAGCATATTTTTCGCATTGGCCCGTTTGATTCATAGGTTTAAATAAAAATTCATTTTTTTTAAGAGAAAATGTTGTAGCAAAAACGTTTGAATAATTGTTCAAACCTGTTAAATAAACTGGTGATTACGACTTATCTCGTCCAGTTCTAGATATATGTGCTTATACATAGAAAGCAGAGGTGAAGGCGGGACTTAAACACGTCTTTAGTACTAATCTTTCATGTCGACGTTTCCATAATCGCCTATTGGTAATGAAGGACAAATACCATCGGGTACATGTATGGAAGCATCTATAATGGTTTTGGGTCGGATCTCAAATTTGATATTTGTACAGAATTTGCCGCTACGGGATAGCCTCACAAGACTACAATAACAAACACGATCTTCATACTCCAAGTCACGATCCTCCATAAATACGATCAACACCACGTTTCTTGATTGCTCACGGTGTATGTGGTTATTACACAGTAATATACTGGAATAACCACAAAAATCTGCAACTCAAAGACCTATAAAGACTAGAAAAGAGAGAGAACTAATAGAGATTCGACGTGTTTCTGTAACCTCCTCAATTTGTGTCTTACTATTTAACTATTTACAGTCACGCTATCATAAAGTGAGTAGAAATAAAACATTAAAAGTATCTCTTCAATTATTTACTAGAGAATAAATTACCCGATTACTCAATATAGGAAATATCTATAATATTTTCAAAAGAAACTTTCCCTTTTTAGGGCCCATTTGGTTCGCTAATTTGAGTTTTTAATTCGAGTTGAGATGTGATATTGTGTGAGAGCTTTTTACTGTAGCAAAAAAGTTAGATGTGACTGTTTCTGAAAGCTTTTTACTGTAGCAAAACTCAAATTCTAAACTCGAATCAACGAAAAGAACGGGGCCTTAAGCCCCGTAAATTTTTAACCTAGAATATAAGCTGGTGTGGAATCATAAAAAGCAATCATGGTGCTCGAGATTCTCTAGTAATCTTGCAAATGATTCATTAAAAATTGTCCCCTCTATCGAGCTATAAGCGTGCTCAATCCCTACTCTGCACAATAAATTTGTCCATACACAGTACTGGCAAATGCCCACACGTAATTGCGAAAGGGAATCTTGTTGGGTTTTCTTAGTAAACAAAGAAGAAATCATAGGCGGCGAAGAAAAAGAGAACAGGCTTACCAAATAATGAAAGGAGCAAACGTGAAGTAATCTAAGATTATATATGTCTTGGAAATTGGAATATGGTTGTTCGGGACAAAAACCACTTCAATATCAAACAAACTGGCCCACAGTATTAGTCATCATCTTGGTGTCTTATGTTTGTGGCACAAGTATTGAAATTTTGTCGAAAACGGTTTTGATCCAAATGATGAACAACATGAATTTTGGCTAGTCCTGTGTCCAATAAATACATGAACAGATCAAGTCCTTCAGATAAGGTTAAAGTGTATGCTAGCTAGCTAGGCAGTACAATTGACTCTCCTATCAAATGCAAATAGCCATAAACTCAAAAGGAACTTAGATATGCACCACTGCATCCCTCCTAGATTATAGATATACAGAAACTTGAAAATCGATTTCATAAAGGAATTTTATAGCTACAGCCCAATGAGCTTTGTATTTTTGGACACCAAAATGCTGCGGGATCTTAAGAGATATGCGAGGAATATCAAACCACATTCAAATTAATTAAGTGCTCGTTTATTTTATAGGTTTAAGTTTGAACCCATTATCCAGTTAAAATCCTTGTTCATTTGTTAAAATTTTAAACCTAGACTTTGGTTGAAAAGAGAATCCAAAATTATGGGTCATAGGTTTGAATCTATTCGTTACCATATTTTGGATTTAAAATTATGGTTCTATTTCTAGTGTCCTGACATTTCTAGTATTAATTAAACACCAGTTCAAATTTTTTATTCTCTAGTGGGATGTTTTATTTCATGGTTTAAGTTTACACTTAAAAACACCAGTTTGATTAATCATAGTAAACTCAAACAGATTTAAATGTTCTTTCGGTTCAAATCCAATAGGTTCAAAATGATACAATTCAAACACGCGAAGTAAACAACGTGAAGTGAACATGGCAATCTCCCTCAACCATATTTTTGTACAAAGGCACCATTTTGCACATTTCCAATGATAAATGATTTGCTTGAACAATATGAATATTTTCTTATCCTAGAACTTTGTTGTATCGGGAAAAAAATTAAATTGAACAAAAAATACACTAAAATGAAATGAAATTACACCTGATTAAATAAAAACCAATTGAAAAAAAAAATAATTTAAAAACACAACAAAAAAAGTTAAAATCTTTTGTTCCTTTTTTTTGCTTCAGATTTTTTCCCTTTTTGTCTTTATTTCTTTTATGTCTTTTTTTCTCTCTTTTTTAAGAACAATTTGTATAGCCGTTATTTTAAATGAATCACCCGGGCGCTTAAGAGTACTAGTATCATTAAAAAGATAAAAAAGAAAAAAAAAATAGAATCAGTTAAACGAGCTATGGAAAAAGCTAGTAAAGTAGCTGGACTTTCTTAGAAAGATTAGGTCGGGGAGTTAGAAGTTCCATTCATTCCCCGTCAAATGAAGCAAACTACAAAACAATAAGTTCATAATGTGTTCTATGAACAATTATATATGAATGGTTGGCATATGAAAGCACAATTCGCATGAGTAACTTCATGACTAATGACCTATTTTGTTATGGGAGATTATTTACAGAGCGTATGAACATGATGTTAACAATGAGCTGCAACGATGGTGAGCTGCAGCACCAGTAAGTGCGGCAGCCGGCAGCATGGGTTACGGGTGCCTGGGAGAGGATGTGGGCGATGATGCAGGATAGAGAGTTTCGTTTTTGGTTTTGATTTTCGGGTTATTTTTCACTAAAGTACTGGTTTTCTTCTTCTTAAAAAAAAAAAAAAAAAAAACTACATTAGACAACAGTTTTTATTTAATCATCGTCAAAAGGCAACTTTAGACTAGGTTTTTAAAAAGCCGTTGCCTAATATTCTCACGGTAAGGAAATCTGAAATAGGAAGTTCTCCATCCCACCTTTTTAAATAGCATTTAGGTGAAGTTATTTACGCTCGCTGATAAGCGAGGACATATCGTTGCCAACTAGTCGTCGCCACATCGTTGCTAAATAGTTGATGTAGGACCGGATAGAATAGAAGAATAGATATAGAATTTAGAGAGAGAACAAAACCAATAAGGAGAAATGGAACCAAGATAAAAAAGAATAATTAAGAGAGAGATAGAAATCCAAGAAGAACAATAACCCAAAAGGGAGAAACCAATAATCTCAATATCATTAATCATCAAAAGCCTAAATAAAAATAACAATCACTAATCTATTTATAGAGAATGAAATCCTAATCCTATTCCAAAAAGGAGATAAATATAAATAAATTTAAAATAATAAAAAGATAAACATGATCCTAAATTGAATTTAAATATTAAAATAATCATACTTTAATTCATCATCATTCTCTCCGGGTTGAAGAAACTCGACTCCGATGAGTTTTAAACAGGAAAGAATCATGAATCAACAATTTGAAAAGCAAGAAATCTCTCGGCCTTAATACCGGATTTTGAAACGAGCCATCGGTGCTTGCAAGTTGGTTGTGGATATATTCTAGCTGTAGAGAAAACATCAAGAACACTCGAGACCTTTGATCACCATAATTAGAAAACCATTCTACCTCATTGAAAATTAATTTCATAATTAAATTAGAAGGAAATTTAAGTAAATATGCATTAGATCCAGTGTCAACAACATATTTGGAGGAATTGGGTTCGATGGTTTTTGGAGGAGGTGGCTCATCAATAATAGGCTTGGGACAACAAGTGCTAATAGTTTGTTTTTTGTCACAACCTCATCTTTTGCATCATCACTCTCAATAGGTGGGTTTGGTGTACTAGGAATTGGAGAAGGTAGAATAGGCACAGGACACACGAGCTTTTTCTTTTGGGTTGGCAGGTTTCAAATCAAAGTTTTCCCCTTATGTCGAAAAACATATTAATTCCCTTCGGCATATCTCACATCATGATCATCAACCCAAGGAAGTCCTAATAAAATCTGAGTAACATCCATAGGAAGGGCATCACAATAAACATATATCTCACAAGGACCAAATTTAAGAGGTAATAGACATCTTTCAGTAACTACAAAATAACCTTTATCTTCCCAATACACCCAAAACAATTTAGGATGAGGCTTAATTTGAAGATTCAAACGGTTGACAAATTTGGTTGACACATCATTAATCTCACTACCCTCGTCAATAACAAGTTTGCAAGGGGTAATATTGAGCGAGATATAAGTGTGAAAATAAGCAGTGTAATTTATAACTTGCACATAATCATCCGGATGTTTATAAGAATTTTTAAGAGTATAGGTAAATTGTCCATCATAATAGGAGTTATGATAACGGTAATATGGTAGAAAATTCATGATTTTTTTTTTGTTTTAATGGATCAAACACACATTATTAAATTTACCAACTAATAAAATCATAGAAAAAAAAATTCAAAGAGGGAAGAATAATGAAAAAATGGAGAATTTATCTTTGAGAGTGCATGAGTTTAGATTTTTACCTCTTACTATTGATAAATACTATTTTATTAGTGTAATTATTTAACTAAAAAAATATAAATTAAGAGTAAAAAAATAAAAATTATGACTCATTTGTCAAGATTATCTAAGAATAATTGCCCATCTAAATATAAGAAAAACCTCCAAATAAAAGAGCTGGTCTACACACGGTTGAAAACGACAAGCCTTTGGGCTCACAGTCTACACAAGAAGCCCACTAATTGTAAACTCTTATATTCTAGGGAGAATGAGGAAAATAGGTCAAGATTTGAGATGAATTAAAATTAATAGGCCAATAGTTTATATAAGTTAATAAATAGGCTAAATTACTGTTTTTGTCCATAACTTTTCTGGTTATGAACCATAACTTGACAAGTCATTATCCATAATTGTCCATAACTTGTCTGGCTATGAACCATAACTTGACAAGTTTATCCATAACTTATCTGGTTATGAACTATAACTTGACAAGTTATGGCCTATTAATTTCTATAACTAAAAATTGGCCTATATACTTTCTTAAGCTTTTCATATTGGCCTATTTTCTACTATTTCTCTATATTCTACACTCAGGAGTGAAGGCGGTGGATGTGCCTTGCTGGGTTGGCAAATCAGAGGGTTCTAGATCTTTCGAAAGGAGTGAAGATAGAGGTGTGTTTGGAATTAATCATGTTTTATTTTTCACATTTTTTAAGAAAGAAAAAATAAAAACGTTTTCAAAACGATATTTGGCACAATAAAGATAAAAACAGAAATGAAAACGATATTTTAGTTTAGTGTAAAATGAGAGAAATAAAAAATGACTTTTAATTGTTTTTCATTTTTTGTTTTCGTTTTCTCACTCTCTCTAGCAAAGAAAGAGAAAGAGATACATTAATGAGTTTTTTACACTGAAAATAATATCTTGATAAAACTACCAAATACATTTTTAAAAATGATTTATGTATGAGATTGAAAATATTTTCATATACAATATCTTGATAAAACTACCAAACACATTTTTAAAAATGATTTCTGTCTGAGATTGAAAATATTTTCATATTCATTTTTTGTTTTCGTTTTCTCCTTTCTCTAGCAAAGAAAGAGAAAGAGAGACATTAATGAGTTTTTTACAATGAAAACAATATCTTGATAAAACTACCAGATGCATTTTTACAAATTATTTCTGTCTGAGATTGAAAATATTTTCAAATTCATCTTCATACAAAAAAAATCATTTTAAAACGAGTTTCAAACGCGGCTAAAGGGTCGGAGGCGCATGGAATGGTGGCAGTAGATTCTGATTCAGACGATTAGCATTACTAAGGATTTTTTTTTCTTTTTCTTTTGCAACGGAAAAAAAGGGATAGACTTGGTCAAAGAAAGTGACCTTGCTATCAGTGCTGGAAGTTCAGGTCGGCGGGCTGCCCGAAGCCTGAATTTTTTCAGGCTCAGGCGAGCAAGCCCATTTCCAGCTTGCCCAAAGTTGATTTTTGGGTTCGGGCTCGGACAGCCCAAATTTTGCATCTTCCCTTTTGCCCGCTGCCATCTAATCGCCGTTTACTGCCATCCACCGGAATTTTTTTGAATTTTTCCGACCATGCCCGAATTGCCTGATCCGAAAAATACCCGAAAATGCCGTGTGCTCGAAGTGCCCGAAAAATGCCTGAACCCGACTGCCCGAATGCACGTAACGGCTACTTTTTTTTGAATTTTGCCCGAATTGTACCCGAAAACCCGAGGTGCCCGAACTACCTGAGGTGCCCGACTGCCCGAATTACCCGAAAACGGCTAGTTTTTTGAATTTTTGCCCGAAAACTCGACATGCCTGAGTTGCTCGACTGCCCGAATTACCCGAAACGGCTAGTTTTTTTAAATTTTGCCCGAAAACCCGAACTGCCCAAAACTGCCCAAGTTGCCTGACTGCTCGAAAATAAAAAATAGCCGTTTATCCCGATTTTTTTTTAAAAAAAATCAATTTTTAATCCTAAAATTTCCCTATAAATACCCCTCATCCCCCACACATTTTTCTCACTCAAACTCTCTCAATCCCTCTCAATCTCTCTTAATTTCTCTCAATCTCTCTCAATCTCCCTCAATTTCTCTCAATCTCTCTCAATCTCTCTCACAATTTTTCTAAAAACTATCACATTATCCTAAAGCTCTCTCTCTCAAATCCATCTTATTTTTTTATAGTGGATCCTTTTGGTTATAGTGGTATTCCCGTTGATGCCCAACACAATGTAGAAGAAGGGCAATTTCCCACTAATGAGTTTGTTACGCAGGAATCTACTAATCTGAGCCATGGTGGACGTAATGGAGATCGTGGTCGCAATAGTGGTGGTGGGCGTAGAGAAGCGGCGACCGCGTCTGCGTCTGCGTCGGCAAGTGTTGCAACCTCCAGGAGGAAATGCAAGCGTACCTCGACAGTTTGGGATCACTTCGACATAATTGACGAGGTGGATAATGAAGGTAACACTAAACATATAGCTCAGTGTAAATATTATTTATCTAAATTACAAGGTGACACTATTGACGACACCACACACTTGAGACGACACTTTGAAAAGTGTCTTCAAAAGCTTAGCCAATCTAGCGGACCCAAACTCCGCCAAATACAATTATCTTTTGATCGCGCAACCGGTTGTCTAACCACTTGAAAATACGATCCGCAAGTAGATCGCATGAATGTTGCGTGAATGATAGCTGATTTAGATCAACCACTTAGTTTTGTAGAGCATCCTAATTGGCAACGATATATTAAGGTTGTACACAATCCTTATGCACAGTTCACTTCAAAAACTACACTTAGGAAAGATTTATTAAAATTATTTAAAAAAGAAAAAGATGCATTAATAAAATTTTTACACTCGACTAGCAGGTGCGTTGCATTAACGGCAAATATTTGGTCTGCCGTTGCCAATAAAGATTATTTAGCTGTAACCGGACATTACTTTAAAGGATTTGATTTAGATAAGAGAATATTGGGTTTTAAATGTGTTCTAGGATCACATAGCGCGGATTTAATATATAACACAATTTTAAATGTAATTGATGAATTTAGATTAAGAGATAAAGTAATGGCTACAACATTAGATAATGCTAGTGCCAATACAAAAGCAATTGAATTTTTTGAAAATGATTTAAGTCTATTTGGTGACGGTACTATTTTCCACCAACATTGTGCATGTCATGTAATCAATTTAATAGCTAAATCCGGTTTAAAAGAATTGGGTAATCACATTAAAAGAATTAGAGATAGTCTTGCATGGATTCAAGGTAGTAACCAAAGACAAGAAGATTGGTTTAGGTTCTTACAAGCATTAAATATACCTCTTAGAGCATTAGCGTTAGATATGCCTCTAAGATGGAACTCAACTTATATTATGCTTCAACAATGCATCCCTTATAAGGATGCTATAACAAACTATATGTGTGCAAAATTAGGAGTAGGACATATAGATGAATTTGATTGGCAAATTGCTGAAGTTTTGTATCAATTTTTAGGTAGGTTTCATGAAGTTACTCTAAAACTTAGTGGAACATACTACCCAACATCACCTTTAACTTTAGGAGAACTTTTAAGAATTAGTATTTTATTTCACGAATATAGGGATGACCCAATCTTAGGAGTTCTTGTTCTTTCTATGGAAAATAAATTTAAAAAATATTGGTCTAAGTTGCCTTTGTTATATGGTTTAGGTACAATTTTTTATCCTAGATTAAAATTAGACGGATTAGAAAGTGGTTTAGAAAACTTAGGTGAATTTTTAGGCATCACTTGTACGGACCAATTTTCAATAATAAAGGCGAAAATATATGAGATCTATAGTAAATATGAGATTAGGTTTAGAAGCACAAACTCTAGAGTACAGGAACCGCAACAACAAGATGAAAACCCGCATTCATTCTTGAATGTTTTTGGGTTAAAGAAGAAGAAGAAGACAACTCAAACGGAAGCTGTGAGTGGAAGTGGATCTTCATCAACAAGTGGCAGTGGCGGCAGCAGCTTCAATGAATTTATGGCGTACCTCAGTGAAGGCTTAGTAGTCGGCAGTGCGGTAGAATCATTTGACTTAGTTCAATGGTGGAGGGCACGGGCATTAACTTGGCCAATCCTAACTCGATTGGCAATGGATATATTTTCGATCCCAGTCTCCACTGTTTCATCCGAACAAGCCTTCAGTACGACATGAAGAATACTTGAGGAATGGCGGAATGCATTGAAAAGAGATATTGTTGAAGCCTTAGTTTGCATTAAGGATTGAGATCGGGCCGATCAACGTCTACAGGATACAATTTCGCCGGCAAGCCAAGAATGTATTGATAAATTTAATCGATTAACGTTTAATTTTGAAGACGATCCTTCAGCTTCAAATTAAATTGTGAATTTGTAATTTGTAAATATGTATTTACTTTTGACATTGTATTTGTAATTGTATAACTTTGTAAGTTTGTAAAATTTATAATTCGTCACAAAATGATTGCACTATTTTTTCCTTGTCAAGTTTTTATCCCAATTGGGTTTTTCTTGGTAAGGTTTTTAACGAGGCAATCATGAATTACGAATTTAATACATCAATAATATACATGATTAATTTATTCAATTGTGTCAATAATGTCTATTGAATGTTGATTTTGATTTTTACATAATTTTAACACAAACTAACTTAATAATTATAAAAATTAAAAAATATTTAAAAAAAATTCGGGCGGGCTCGGGCGGACTAACACAAGCCCGCGGCCCGTTCAAGGGGAAATTTGGGCTCGGACGGGCGGCCTGAATTTTTCAAGCGGGTCGGGCTCAGTCTCGGGCAAAAACTCAGTTTTTTCGGGCGGCCCGTCCAAATTTCCAGCACTACTTGTTATGGTACTAATTGACGTAGGACTGGGTAGAATAGAAGAATAGAGGGAGAATTTAGAGAGAGAACAAAATTAATAAGAAGAAATAGAACTAAGATACAAAAAAATAATCAAGAGAGAGATAGAATTCGAAGAAGAACAAGAAAGTGAGAAACCAATAATCTCAATATCATTCATCATCAAAAGCGTGAATAAAAAGAGCAATAACTAATCTATTTATAGAGAATGAAATCCTAATCCTCTTCCAAAGAGGAGATAAATATAAATAAGTTTAAAATAATAAAAACATAAACATAATCTTAAATTGAATTTAAATATTAAAACAATCCTAATCTCATTTGTCATCAATAGTATTATACAACGACGGCATTTTGTCTACTACTACAAATTCTATATTGGACTACGCTTATTTAATGACGTTTTAGGAAAAACAATCGTCTAAAATGGTTAAGAAAAACACGGAACAAAAATTTTTCACTTTCAAAAATTCGTACGGTACATTAGACGACATGCAACTTTTTAAAATACTCCTTCAAGTGGAGCCCCCTTTTATTTCTACTCCTTAACATTAGCCTATATATTTCTACTTTTTAGATTATAACTAGTTAAGAGGTAGAGTTTTTTAAAAAGAGTACTTTTAGTAAGTCATGTACTTAAAAATGTCAAATCTGTAATTTTCTCATAGACGATGGTTTGTCAAGAAACCGTCATAAAATGCTAAACATTAGACGACGGTTTCTAAAAACCATTGTCTAATGTATATGAAAAAATTAAACAAAAAAATGTGAGAACATTAGACGACGGTTTTTAAAAAGCCGTCATCTAATGTCAACATTTAACGGCGGTTTCTAGGAAACCATCAATAAATGTAAAAAATTTAATAATAAAAAAGGAAGGCTTTTTCCCGCTCATATATTTTACTTAAATTTTGAACGTTTCTCTTTCTCTTTTTTTTGACTCTTATTTTCAAATTCTAAATATTTCTCTAGATCCTTCTCTCTTCCCCACTTCCCCACTCTCTCTCTCTCTCTTCGTAATTCTCTCTCTAATTCCTTTCTCACCCAAACTTTAAGTGTTCGTCCTAAATCGCTCTCGTTCTTACTCACTCCTCACTTTATCAATCGTTGCCATTGTCCCCCATGACCTAACGTCTGTGCTTGTCGTGACCGCTTCATCTCCATTCCATGTTTGCTGGAGAATTTAGGAGTTTTAGAGTTTGTTAGCTTTAGTTTTCTCTTTCGTATTTCAATCTTTCGTTTGAATTCATATATTGCATTTCTTTTATATTTAAGTATTTTGTATTAGTTAGATTCATATTATTTACATATTGGTGATGAATATTATGAACAAAACGATTTGTAGTATTTTTTGTTCATTATTATTTTTGTTATGTCATAAGATATGATAGTTTTTTCTAATTTTTAAATAGTATGTCAAGAGAATGTTTTTTCGAAAAATAAAATAAAATTTAGGTAAAAAGTTTCTTTAATATAATTTTTAAGAGACTTTTAACGACGGTTTCTACAAAAACCGTCGTTAAATCTACCAATTTTAATGTCTGTTTCCATAAAAACCGTTGTTAAAAGTATCATAGTTAACGACAATTTTTCCAAAGAGCATCCTCTAAAGTGCTTTCTCTGCATATTCATGTGCATATTAGATGACAGTTTTTTAACCATCATCTAAATTATATGGCATTTAACGACTCTCGATAAGACGACAGTTTTAAATCATCATCATATTTTTGACGACGGTTATTAACCGTCGTCTAGTGCACTTTTTGTACTAGGGGTCGCTATATTTCATCATATTTGTCGCTGAAAAGTAATCAGAATTTCATTTCATATTTGGTCGCTTAATATTTAGTGACGACTCATTTAAAAAATGTTGTCACTAATTGATTTTAAGCAGTGATGACCATGTTTAAATTAGTCGTAGCTGAATGTTTTTGAAATTTTGTTATTTATTTTGTTTTTAAAATGTTAATTTATTTTATTTAATGTTATTTAATAATTAGATTTGGTGTCAAATTATTAATTAATTATGTTTTCTAGTAATAAATTTAGTATGCTAATTAAAAATAACAATTAATCGTATATCACATCAATAAATAAAGCGAACTAAACATAAGTCGTAATATTCGAAGTTCAAATAACATATTATACATGCAAGAAAACTTAATATTTGAAAATATTGTATGTAATACACTAAAATAAACTAACAAGTCTCTATCTAATTGACCCCTCAGTTTGCGGCATCATCATCGTTGTCATCAGTTGATGGTGGTGGTTTTTGAAATGCATGTAGCGGGAGAGGGACACAGATGTTGACTTGGTTGAGTTGAGTGTAGTCCTACTGAAACCACTAGGAAAGCTCCTCAATAATTGGGCTGCTACTGCTGCTGCTCGGGAATATGAAATAAGTTCCTATAAGACAGAGTTGAGCAAACTTCCTTCATGTGTCCTCGTGCTGTCTGAGCCAACATCAAGTACGGCTCCTTCATGCACAACTAAGGCGGTAAATTATATGTTGTCAGAACAACTGGCCACATGTTATAAGAGACACTCATGTTTCTGAATGGGTTAAAACCATATGCTACCAATCTCAAACGAACATTTCATGGCTACTTGGTAAAGTTAGGAAACTTTTCATCGAATTCGTTCCATTCAACCCCCTCAACCGGGTGATGCATAACTCCATATGTCAATTTGTTTCACTCATGCCATGTCATCAATTTAGCTACATGGCAAGTACTGTAAAGTTGCTTTAACTGATCCTTTAAAGGGAAGTGCCGCATAACTTTGTGTGTACCTTCTTCCCCTTCACATTTCGTTCAACCCAACAACCCTCATTGCATACTGGACAATGATCCAAATTGGCAGTCTCTTTCCAGAATATAGCATAGTCATAATTGCAATAGTGGATTGACTCATACCCTTCTTAGCATTTATGTCCTTCGGAAAAAATGTAACAATGTTTTTGAGACATTTTTACAATTAATAAAGATTTATTTATTTTCTATATCTATGTATTGTCCTGTTTATTTTCATATTAGTTGAATCTATGATAAGCAAATTGGAAGTCTGAGACTGTCGTTCTAAGTCTTCAGATCGTGCATGTAATGAGAAGAACATGCAGAAGACAAGAATCTAAAGATGATAATCTATATGATATGATCCATAATTGAAGGAATAAACTTTGGCATTTTATTCGTGTTAAGATTGTTGTGTTGTCTACTTCCTAACGGAGACGACTTGTCTTGGTCGTTGGAGGTGAGACTTTATGTGTACAGACATTGATATAGTTCCTAGAGGTGGAATCTATGTTGGATCGGACTAAAGTTGAATTGTTTTAATTAATAATTCCGTTTGAATAAAATAATTCACTTTTGACGAATTATATGTGGTCACCTTAATCTTGAGATGAATAATAAACCTATATGGTTGAATTGTATCCTTTAATGTATCAAAGGGGGACATCCTGACATTATGTAAAGGTAAACTTACTGCTACATTGGGGGTATGACTCTTGTGTGTGTAGATTTATTATTCATACATAGGAAATCTATAGCTCCTATAAAGAATTAACGACATCCTCTTATGATACTATTTGTAGATTAAAAAATACGAGCGCTCAGCCATTAGATCACATTGTCTTATCTAATGGAACATAAGATAAATATAATTGTGAAGGTAAAACGGAACTTGGCCTCAAGTTGATTATGGTTATACTATGGGAATGATACACTAATTAAATGAGTCGTGGACAAGAGTTATTCAGAACTTTGTAAATAGACTATATAGATCGAGAGTGTAGCTTTAGACTTTTAGTAGAGTAGTGCTAGAGTTTATAATCATGTGATAAACTTGTAGGTTAACAAGTACTGTTATGATTATTGGAGCTTGATCTATACGTGTCCATCGGGTCCCTTTGCTAGTTCATATAATTTGTCGTAACAATAAGGTGTATTTCCTATATATTGGTAACTTATATTATTTCGGCAAAAAGGTTCAAAGTTAATGTGCGATTGGTAATTAGTTAATGAGTAATTTATCATATGAATTAATTGTTAAATTAATTTTAGATAAATTGGTTGAATTATTATTTTAAGTTTTATTTAATATGAAAAAGCTATTATATAACTGTCTTGATCAAATAACTTCTATATTAGGTTACTTGAATCAAAATTAAGGCTCTATGCAAGTTTTTCGTATTGAATAACTTGAGAAACAAGCAATTCAGAACAGGGACCAATCAGACGGTGTCGTGAGGGCAGTCGTCCGGTACGTAAGTTTTTAAGCTATTCTGTGTCATTCACTGGTCGACCAGTGATTTATAAAGGCTTTGTGACCGGTTGACAAGTTAGTACTGCTGACGTGTTAAAACTGACTTAATGTGATCTTTGACGCGAGATAGACTTTGAGAAACCTAATTGTTATGTGAATATGACTTTCTAAACTCTATAATTAGCTTCGTAAGTCTCATTATTCATTAGATCATTTAAGAAACTTTTTGGGGGCTATTGGTATGGGTTCCTGAGAGGAAAAAATAGATCAATTCTCAAGATCTATTTTTCCTTTGGCTCTCTTATGGTTGAAAGGAGTTCATGATACCAATGGGAGATTGAACAACGTGTTACCACTCCGCACGTGTTCCTTTGGCTGTCTTGTGGTTGAGACTTTTACGGTTACTGTTTAGAATGCTTTAATCTATCAGACGCGTTGTTTCCATAATCTCTGAAGGTATAATTTAGATCTTTTGTATTTATGTTATATAGCATCATGAACATGTTCTTGATTGGCTTTGGATTTATTTAAAAATTTTAAAATTCCACTATGCACTTGATGTCATTTTTACAATAACCCCAACCCTAGTATACGAAATTTAGACTTTGCTTCATATTGAGACTCCACAAGATTATTCTCGTAAGGAAGAACGTCTTTGAACAACTTCTCAAAATCATCAAAAGCTTTGTTCATCAACTTGTGCAACGCTTTCAACTGCATCATCTTAATAATAAAATTCAACGATGAATACTTTATGCACCCCGAAGATAATTAATTCAATAGTTTTTAAGACATTTTCCAATAATTTTTGTAAACGTTTTTAATTAACTTTAATTTTTTAATTACATTGACATTTTCTAATAATTTTTGTAGACATTTATAATTAAATTTTATGAAAATAATATCTACTTTTTTATTTATGATTATTTTATGATTATTTTACATTTTATTCGTTATCCCATTTTCATGTAATTACCAAATTTCTTCTCAATTTTTTGTTATTAATCTTTATCAATTGTTTACTAATCTCCTAAGATTTTATTTCTTTTAATATATATTTTCAAATTCTTATTAATAGCATCATCAACAACAACAACATTAACTAACATATTCAATAAATTATATTCAACAAACACGTACAGTAACATATTTAACAAATTATATTCAACTTATTTATACACAACAAAACATTAACATAACAAATAACTTATAAACCTAATTTTCCAACATATTTAAAACCCACCTAATCTTAAGCATTTTAACACTTCTCTCAATTAATTAAAATTACACCAAAATAACAAAACTCATATTACAAAACAACATTAATATCAAACCAACATACATCTAAATAAAATCCCAATATAAGAACCAAAATCTACATACTAAAACTCAAATTACAAATTTTACTTAAATTACAACATTCTCAAAAAAACCCCCAAAAAAAAAAAAAACAAACAAAAAACCTAAAACAAAACTCACACTATATCACTACAAATTCGAGGTGATTTCTGTCCGGGGTGCAATAACGGCATTGTGTACTTCGGCCAGCTGATTCTAACGAATTTTGGCAGCAAACGGTTGTGGCAACAGCTTCCAACATTGGAGTGAGAGAGAGAGAGAGAGGTTGAGCAAGACAGGGGTCAGTGGGTGGAGCCGGGGTTGGGTGGGTTGGTGGACGTTGTCTCCGGGTGGTGGTGGCGACGGTAACGGTCGGAGGATTTAGGGGATGCGAAATTTAGAGAAAGAGAGACAGAGGCGAAATAGAGAGAGATCTAATAATAGTCCTTGAACTTTTGGCCATGAATTTAACTATGTTTTTTATCAATACACCTTTAGCAACCACAATGTCATCCTTTAAAGTTCAAAAATATTTTGGCCCCCTTTTTCGATTTCGCGCTTAATTTTCGGCCAAATTTATTTTCAATAAACCTTTCAGCGACGGCATAAAGATTTGTTTCCCGCCAAACCTCTTTTTTGCCTCCTTTTAGGAATGACATATGATTACACCCAAATTGTGTATAGATTAAGCAGTCAATTGTAGCACAGTATGAGTGGTTGTATCCACGCGGAGATGACAAAAATAACAAGAAAAATTAACAAAACAAATGTTAGAAGAAATAATTAAAAAACATAGAGAATTTTTTTGGAATTTTTTTCTAATTAAAAATATGAAAATAAAGCAAAAAACTAATTTTTATAAGAAACCAAATGAGAGAAAATTTAGATGGAAACAAAATGTTTTAAAACCGGCAAAGAGTCGAGAATCCATTATATGTTGCGTTCGCCAATTTAAATTTTGATTTTGATTAATTAACTCAATTGAAAGTTCACAACTTAAACAATCAACCGGAAGATAAAGAATTAAAATAATGAAAAAAATGTATTCGAATAGAATAAATTCCTACCATAAAACCCATTAGTTATTCTTATTAGAAATCTAAAAGCTACAATATACTATAGGCAATATTGCAGTAAAAGGCTACTAAGAAAATAACGTGAACAATATAATTATGTCGTGCAAAATTTACATAAAGAAAGCGTGACCGAAAATATATAAAAATATTGAATTAAAAACTGAAAATAATGGAAAATTTATAAACTCAAATTTATCAACGTTACAGCCTAACTCCAAATTAAAACCAAAACTGGGTAACTAAGCATATAAGATCATCTCTAGCCTAACCAAGAAAAACTCTAGCCTTACTTGCAAAATATTTTCATATATTCTAGAGAGAAAATATGTGAATGAAAGCAAGATGAGAAAAGGTGAAGTGTGATTTGAGAGCCTTAGCCAACCTCCTATTTATAGAGTCTCTGGGCTGCAAAGGAGATCAGAAAACATCTAACAAAATCCGGGGATTAAATTTGAGAATAATATCACAACTAAATCTAGGGAGATCGGATAGATGATTCTCGCTTGATCTTGGGAGATAGTTAAATTTGAATCAGCATAAAATTGTGAGGATAATCAGCGCACGGAGAGAGAAAACTTATGGAAGGATTCATCCACGTGGCAAAATCTAATTGGGGAGCCGACTGAAGTGCTAGTCGAAAAGTGGGCTGGAGCCCACCTCTACTAACGTGGCATCTTCTTATTCACACTCGTGGGTTAGTTTCCATGGCTCAGTTGTGTGGCTTTTTGTACTGCTTTTATTATCTACAAATAAATAAATAAAAATTAAACAATTTCCAATTGGAATATTCATGATAAAAATCATGGAAATATTAATTAAAGCTTAAATATTTAAATCATTTATTCTAAAAGTAGCAGTATTCAGAGTGTATTTTTATGCGCTTATAAACATGTTGTCGCTAAATGTGAGTCCCATGTTAGTTCTAGAAAATTCATCTAGAGTTAATAGTGAGCACCTTTAACGATGAAATGATAAATATCTTTAGGGACGACAAAAGTCGTTGCTAATAAATTCGTCACTAAAAGCTGTGAGTCTTGTAGTCATGAAGTCAAGTATACATATCATTTATTCAGAAACTTTACTAGCTACGTTCAAATTAATATACACGGACATTATAAGTTTGCATTAAATTCATATCATTGCTAAAGTAAATAACAAATTAAGATATCCTTATGAATAACATATAATGCTTAAAAAATTATTTTTCTTTACCCAAAAAAAAAAAAAAGCTTAATCCCAAAATTAAGAACAACTTCACCCCTTCCCGACAAAACTTGTTCACATCAATTTGGAAGGGTAAATCCTCGATTATGCCATGTAGATAGTCGATGGCATACACGACAAGTAGGCTTTAGAGCCACCAAACCTTTCCCTTCAAATTTCATTGGTGTCTCTAATCTGAAGCATAGTTGTCGTGACAAATGTCTCGTATGGTGTTGTGCCTTGTGCACTTGCTTAGACGATGAAGCGAATGTTAGTCAACGGTTTCCAGTGTCGATTTTCCGCCTCCGTTCAAAACAATACTTGACAAGTCATGTTCTGTGGTGGCTTTAAAGAAAGCGAATTGAAAGCATTTCGAGCACAGGGACTAGGAATTTTTAGGGCCTCGTTCAATTCGTAGATTCGAGTTTTCAATTCGAGTTGCGTTGTTACTTTATGTGAGAGCTTTTAACTGTAGCAGAAAAAATTAGATATGACTTTTTGTGAGAGTTTTTAACTGTAATAAAACTGAAATTGAAAACTTAAATCGGTGAAATAAATGGTTTGGGGATTTGTTCTTGATTTGGGGTCTTTAGTACAAGGAGAAATGATGGAATTTGGGGGTTATTTCTTCACTTTTCATTTCCATTCTTAATTTTCAAAAGATTTTGTTTTCTTCATTTTTCACTTATGTTTTTTTGTTCTCGTCTAGTACATAAGATAACCTTAATGATTTGTACATGGAAAATGCTAATTAATTATTTTGTTCAATGTTCAGACTTGGAGCAATGGAGGTTAAATTTAAGTCATTAATTTCTAAAAATACTCAAAGCATGGAAGAAAACATATTGATGCATGAGACCAACTGTTTGAGGAAGATTTCTTAAGAGTACGTAGGATCTTGTTTAAAAAAATAATAATAGTAATAAAAAATTGTTGAGATTTGTTCTCGATCCTTGTAATCTCCTTTTGTAATTCTTTCCTAATTTAGGGACACCACAGTTGTATGATGAGTGTGAACAAAATAGTTAGCCTTGATTCTAGGACGTGATTCTAGGATAGCTGATTGTATTTTCTACCTATATAACCATGTACAGACTAATCACAAAGTATGAATGAAAAATACAATTGCTATATTTTTCAAGTTGGTATCAGAGCCTCTAGATTCTCTTGTTCATTCATCGTAAAAAAAAAAACCAGAAATCAGATTCCTTCTCAAAACCAAAATCAAAAACCCAGAAATCAGATATCTTTCTCAAACCCAAAATCAAACTCAACCACAAACCCCGCCGTTGGAAGCCGTCGCTCGCCACCGTCTGAAGACATCGCGTCCAGACCCACTGCCTTCGCCGATCAGACTCGTCGCCCAGACTCGCTGCCTCCACCGATCTTCTCGCCAGACGTCGTCATCACCCGCCACGGCTCTTTGCTTTCCGAGTTGTTTCCGTGTTTCTCAGTCAAAGCCATATGCTTCGTGATTAATCTCAGGAAAACGGCAGAGTTTGTCTTTTATTGCTTATAAATTTTGCTTTCCAGAGTTTGTTCTCACGTTTGTAGTATTATTAATTCTTAAAAAAAATAATTAAAAAAAATGAGTGAAAAAAATCATGAATTGTCTGGGATTAAATCCATTCCGGTTGTAGTTCAGTCTGAGGGAGTCTTTAATGCAGGAATCACCCTTACCGAATCAAACTATGACATATGGTCCCAATTGATGGAAATGCAAATTGCTGAAAGAGACAAGATCTCCCACATTCGTGGCAAGATAAAGCCACCTGCAGAATCGGATGAAGGCTATGAGAAATGGTATGCTGAAAATCAAAAGGTCAGAAGGTGGCTATTGATGTCGATGTCTCCAGAAATTATGAGGCGTTATTTACGCTTACCCACTGCCTACGAAATTTGGGATGCTATTTCAAAAGCATTCTATGATGGAACTGATGAATTGCAAGTGTTCACTTTGAACCAAAAGGCCTTTACTGCCAAACAACAAGGCAAAACACTCTCTGTTTATTATGGGGAGCTCACTGAAATATTCCAAGAGTTGGACTATCGTGATAAGGTAGTCATGAAGGATCCTGATGACGTCACAGCATACCGAAAATCCATTGAACGATTAAGAGTTCACATATTCCTCGCTGGATTAGATGGTGAGTTTGATCAAATCCGATGAGAGATTTTGCGAAGTGACCCAGCTCCAAACCTGGAGGAGTGTTATTCTTTAATTCGACGAGAGAGTGTACGCCTTATCACCCTGAAAGGCGTGTCCGGAACATCTGAAGCTTCTGCCATGGTGGCTCGTAACCAGCCTAACCAGAATCAACAAGACCGAGTACGACCCAACAATGGTAAAACGACCAATGGTATTGACAAGTCCACTTACAAATGCACCCAATGCAATCGGACTGGTCATACCAAAAGTCGTTGTTTCGAGCTGGTGGGATATCCAGAATGGTGGGATCATAGCCGGTCCAAGAAAGATCAAAAAAGAACATCCACTGCAGCAGTTGTTGAAACAAAAGAAGATATTGCTGAAAAAGCTTCGGCGTTGGTAATAGCTGCAGATAATGGTGGTAAGGTTTTAAATATTTCTACACCTGTTTTTAATAGTGCATGGATAATTGATTCTGGTGCAACAGATCATATGACATTTGATTCTAGACAAGTCTCACCTCTTAAAACCTCCTTACAAAAGTTTGTTTCTACTGCCAATGGAACCTCGACCCCAGTCTCTGGGGAAGGATCTTTAACTCTCACCGATACCTTAAATTTAGATTCGGTTTTAGTTGTTCCATCTTTAAATTATAACCTTTTGTCAGTTTCCCAAATAACAAAAACCTTATCTTGTATTGTAATCTTTTGGCCTGACTTTTGTGTGTTTAAAGACATTCAAACCAGGAAGACGATTGGTTATGGTACTAGGCGGGGAAAGCTCTATTACTTGGACTTGGTGTCCAAAAGTTCTGACAAATTACAACAAGCTCTGACGGTGGATAGCTCTGAGGGGGAGAAAAAACAAAAAAAAAAGAGGAAATTTGGTTATGGCATCGGCGTATGGGACATGCTTCCTTTAGATATCTAAAAAAGTTGTTTCCTAGTTTATTTGCAAAATTTGATGTTTCTAGTTTTCGGTGTGATGTTTGTGAACTAGCAAAAAGCCATCGTGCTTCATTTCCCTTACGTTTGAATAAAAGTCCACTTCCTTTTATGATTATACATTCTGATGTTTGGGGTCCGTCTAAGGTCACTACTTTGGGAGGATCACGTTGGTTTGTAACGTTCATTGATGATTGTACTAGGATGACATGGTTGTGCTTGATGAAATCCAAAGGGGAAGTGAACTTATTATTTCAAAAGTTTCATAAAATGGTTGAAACTCAGTACAACGCAAAGGTTCGAGTTCTTCACAGCGACAA
>NW_010361302.1:47743-69253 GCF_000414095.1 Morus notabilis | reverse complement strand
CCCATATGCCATTATCCTACTGGGGAGAAGCGCTTACTTCAGCAGCCTATTTAATCAATCGGGTACCCTCTAGCATTATTGATTTCCGGACACCGTTCCAAACTCTCACAGAAGCAATTGTTGCCCCAGCCGTATCAAATTTACCTCCTCATGTTTTTGGCTGTGTAGTATTTGTACACCTCCATAAGCATCAACGCAACAAGTTAACTCCTCGAGCGCTGCGATGTGTTTTTGTTGGGTATGCTGCTCATCAAAAGGGATATCGATGCTATCATCCTCCCACACGTCGAATGTTTATCACAATGGATGTTGTTTTTCATGAAAACACAATGTATTTTTTCGAGCCTGAACTTTAGGGGGAGTACCAGAAGGAAATTCAGACTCTAGATTACGACTTTCTAGAGTATGATTATCCCATTTCTGATAAAGTTGAATCGTCAAAGTCTGGTAACCAGGATGTGAGCAACTTGGATATAAGTGGTATAACAATGGATTATAGTGGTGACAACTCACAAGCTGGACCAGTGAACCATGAGATGGGTGAATTGGATTTAAGTGGTATAACGTTGGATCAAAGTGGTGATGAACACCCAGTAACACAAGAAGCAAGTTTGCCTGAATCTGAGATTCTCGTTCGACAAACTGAAGATGTGGAGCTGCCTTTGTCCGACGTATCATACCAATCACTTCCTGAAGGTGTTCTTGAGCCATACAAACGACAGTTACCACAGCGTCACACCAGAGGTATCCCTAGACCCACATATGAACCTGACCTATCTAGTAAAGTCAAATATCCCATGAGTCATTACATATCTAACCACCGTTTGTCAGAATCAAATATGTCATTTGTTAATCAATTGTCTAGTGTATCTATTCCTAACAGTGTGCAGGAAGCTTTAACCGACCCCAGGTGGAAAGCAGCCATGAATGAAGAGATGAAATCCCTACAAAAGAATGAAACTTGGGAGCTTGTTGATCCTCCACTAGGAAAGAAAATAGTTGGATGTCGGTGGATTTACACTGTGAAGTACAAAGCTGACGGCACAATTGAACGCTTTAAAGCGAGGCTAGTAGCGAAGGGATACACTCAAACCTATGGGATTGACTACACAGAGACATTCGCACCTGTAGCCAAAATCAACACTGTTCGTGTTCTGTTGTCTCTAGCTGCAAACTTGGATTGGCCATTACAACAGTTTGATGTGAAGAATGCTTTTCTGCATGGTGAATTATCTGAAGAAGTTTACATGGATCTCCCACCTGGATGCATGAGACACGAGAAGCATAGTCGAAAGGTGTGCAAACTAAAGAAATCGTTGTATGGGTTAAAACAATCCCCAAGGGCATGGTTTGGAAGGTTCACGAAGTCTATGAAAGCATTTGGCTACCATCAAAGCAATTCAGATCATACTTTATTCCTAAAGAAACAGCAGGGTAAGATCACTGCACTCATTGTATATGTGGATGACATGGTGGTTACAGGAAATGATTCTGAAGAAAGAAAGGCCTTACAAGAGTACTTGTCTAGAGAGTTTGAAATGAAAGATCTAGGTCCTCTGAAATATTTTCTTGAGATTGAAGTATCTCGATCCAATAAAGGAATATTTTTATCCCAAAGGAAATATGCCTTAGATCTTTTACAAGAAACCGGAATGTCAGGATGCCAACCAATTGGTACACCAGTGGAAGAAGGCCTAAAGTTATGTGTGGAACCCAACCAGGTACTGGCTGATAAAGGAAGATACTAAAGACTTGTTGGGAGATTGATGTACTTAGCCCATACAAGACCAGATCTAGCTTATGCATTAAGTATTGTCAGTCAGTTTATGCATAATCCTGGAGAGCAACATATGAATGCAGTTATGCGGATTTTGAGGTATCTGAAATCTGCTCCTGGAAAGGGAATTTTGTTCACAAAGAACTCAGATCATCAAAGCATAGAAGCGTATACTGATGCTGACTGGGCTGGTGCCGTGGATGATAGGCGATCAACTTCGGGTTACTTTACCTTTGTAGGTGGTAATCTTGTGACATGGAGAAGCAAGAAACAAAATGTTGTTGCTCGCTCAAGTGCAGAAGCTGAGTTCAGAGGTATGGCACTAGGACTTTGTGAGGCATTATGGCTAAGATTACTCTTGCAGGATTTGGGCTATTTATCTAGGCAACCGATTCAACTGTTTTGTGATAATAAAGCGGCATGTGACATTGCTCATAATCCAGTTCAACATGATCGTACAAAACATGTCGAGGTAGACAGATTCTTTATCAAGGAGAAGTTGGATGACAAAATCATGGAGTTACCGAAGATTCGATCAGAAGATCAGTTGGCTGATATCCTCACCAAAGCAGTTTCAAGCCGAATGTTCTCAAAGTTTTTGAGCAAGTTGGGCATGTGTGACATCTATGCTCCAACTTGAGGGGGAGTGTTGAGATTTATTCTAGACCCTTGTAATCTCCTTTTGTAATTCTTTCCTAATTTAGGGACACCACAGTTGTATGATGAGTGTGAACAAAATAGTTAGCCTTGATTCTAGGACGTGATTCTAGGATAGCTGATTGTATTTTCTACCTATATAACCATGTACAGACTAATCACAAAGTATGAATGAAAAATACAATTTCTATATTTTTCAAGTAAAATAACAGCACCAACAACATAAATGTATTGTCTATTTTTTATTTAAGAAAAAAATTACTAGTACTAATTATCATCAAATTCTTTTTAACCTTATATTTTTATTGAGATTGAATTAAGCGTAAAATGGATCGACAGAAAGGTGGTATAAGTACTGGTTTGGCACGTCCATTGACAAAAAAGTCAGATCCAAAAATCTCATCAAATTACATGTTACATGCATCAATCTCTCTCCATGAATCTTTAGAAAGAGACCTATTATATAAAGGCTAAGCGAATCTCTTCTTGTCATTCACAATAATAATAATAATAATAATAATAATAATAATAATAATAATAATAACAACAACAACTACAACAACAACAAAAAATAAAATAAAATAAAAGGCTGATCGCCATGATAAAACATATTCACATATATTCTGGGATCAAGATTAGAGTCAAGCAGGAAGATAGAGCTCGAATTCGAAGCTGGGTAAGTACTATTATACTCGACATTTCCCAATTGTTTTAAAAGATTAGTGTCCAGTGATATATATTTGAAATACAACATTTATGTAAAGCGAAAGCAACTTGGGAAAAAGATATTGACGATTCACAGGGGGAAAGTTCGCTTTTAATGCAAGATATGTGAAAGGTGTCTCCTTTTGTGATGATGTATATTTATACTTGTATCTCTAAATTTGTGGGCTCCCTCATATATATAAATGTTGGCACGTATTATGGTTTTTCACTTTCCGAACCTCAAAAATATGAAGTGGTGAATCCGGAAACATGATAATAGAGAACATAAACTTGCATATAAGGGCATGGTACGTATGCTCATGTTACAATATAATTCTCTTAACTTACTGAACGTATACTAATTATTCCATCATTTTTCATTAATATTAATCTATTTCGATAAAAACAAAATTAATGTTTCTGTCGTTAAATCAACGTTCATATACCACCAAAGAGGTAAGTGTTGGGCCCACTCTCATGTAGTTTGATAGATGATAAGTTGTAGGCTCAAGTCCAATAAAAAAGGCTTGAGCCTAGCTATTCTAAACCCAGCTCAACGTTTATTAGCTCTTCCTGGTGCAGCTGAGACGTACTTCATTCATTATTAAGCAAGTATCTATAAAGATGTGAAGGCTATTTTGGTCATCTCATGCTCAACTATTTGCAATATTCCCATATAATATATATATATATATATAATGCTATGCCTATATTCGAGATAAACATTTTCCCAATTAGTGTTCTAATATTTATGGAGCACATGCTAAACTTTTACTTTGTAAAGCAGCGTAGTAACCTACTTTATTTGATTTATTTAATTTGCAATACAGACTATTAATTCAGAAAACAAAATATATGTGTATGTACAATATGAGTATACGAGAGAATTTAAATTTTAGACTGAAGTTGCTTCCAAACAAATCATTAATGAAAGATTGGTGGAAAAAGGTAACAAATACGCCAAAAATGTATTGGTCCATGCAGGACCCCGAACTTTGGATATCCTCATTATTCGCTGATATTAATAATTGTTTGAGAGGCCTTAAAGAATATAATCTACGCACGCACTTGTATGGGAGAAGTAAATTGCTTTTTGAAGTTAGTGGGAGATGCCTAGCTAAGTACGTAGCTAGAGCTAGATGCCAGATAGAGAGAGAGATTGAAAGAAACATTATGCAAAACAAAGCACTAAATTTTGCAAAAGGAAAGGCCAGCAACGTCAGTCTCGCCTTTATCGAGAGAGAGAGAGAGATGGGCTTTAACCCCCTTTTGTGGCTAACGTTTTGATTGTCTCCCACTAACTTGTGTTGGGTCGGCCATTCCCGAGACAATGCTTTGTGGGTGTGTCACGTCTGTATTAGGGCTTCCCTGCAATAGCTCCCCCTTTCTCTATCGGGGGCCTTTTTTTTTTTTTTTTTTTTTTTTTTTTTTTTTTTCATAGTGATACACTACATATTAGAACCAGTACAATGTTAGTGCATCTTTACTGGCATTTTACATTTTTCATTTTTCAACGTTAATTGGAATTTTATTGTATCGAAATGGAACATATTAACATGTTAATATGATAAGAGATTTGCGTAGTTTCTTATCACATAATCCTTTATATATTTTTCATAGTATGTGTGCATGTGCGAACGATAAAAGACATAATTACTCCAAAAGATAAACGAATTGTTTTTTTTTTTTTTTTTTTTGCTGCTGGAAAAATAAACGAGCTGTTTGTGTCTGCTTGTTTTATTCCTAGTTTGTAAGGATTCGATATATAAATCTATACACATGTAGCATATATGTTCTCAAAACAAAGAGAAAGTCTGGTCCGGTGATGTACATGGGTGAATGCAGTCTTTTCATTAATTATTTAAATATTTTCTTATGCTAATGTTTAGATTTTATTGTACATTTCCCTAACCCTTCACCTAACTCTTGGATTCTCGAGCTATCTAATCTAATCTCAAGATATCATATCAATGCAGTATATTGCACGTGAAAAGTGTATTGTATTGATTATTAGAATCCAGAATCGTTTGTCTTCTTGTTCGTTGTTGGACTCTTGTGAATCAATTTATGGATGCATCCATTGTATATCAACTACAGTGCCATATTCGATTAATATACCTTTCAAATGTAAGATTCCATTTAAAATCATACCCACAAAGACAATTATAAAAGTCGAATGCATTTTATTTATTTCAAACAAAATTTATTTAACCATTAGGAGATCAAGATATTTTGTTTGGCTTGCTATTATTTGCATAATCATAATTAGTGTACATCTCCCTGTCGGACTCTAAATCTAAGTAAATATCTACATGTACATTTTTAAACTAAATATACATTAAATTTCTTTATTCAATTATGAAACACACAAGTGAAGTCAAAAGAGGGTACTAATCTCTGCTTTGTCAATATTTTCGTATACTTTTATAAGTGCTTTGTGTTCTAATCATAGAGAATATAGTGCGACTGACCAACTTTACATTCCTAAAAAAATGAGAATATTAATTAGATGGCTGTTGGTGTGCCAAAGGAAATTAAGGGATTATGTCAAACTAATTTACAGAAAATAATATTTGTAAACAATTATATGAACTAGTTAGACAGTGAGCCTTTAAGTGATTCATTTTCTTAAAAAGTACATTAATTCTTTGACGTGTATGTGGTTTGACTCTAGTCAATTGATTGCTCACATCGACTTAGTCATTGCAAGTTCTTTAAAGGTAGGTTTGTTTTACTGTATTAGAGCATTGTATTATATAATACAATAGTATTATGTTTGGTGTGACTATAGTATTGTGTACGTTAATACGGATGAAAATTAATACAGTCTATGTTGTATTATTGAATACGGCTCATTTTTGGCGTATTGAATTATATTATTTTACAACAGATCCATGATTTATGGTGGGGTTAGGCACAATTGGGAGTCAGAGTCAAGCCAACATAGAGTCATGTCAAAGCGTTTAAAAATATAAGACACAATGCAAATTTACATTTTTAAAAAATTAAATTTTAACCCCTCAATTTTTATAAAATTACATTTTACCCTAAAATTTTTATAAAATTATATTTTGATCCCAAAACTTTTTAAAATTTATATTTCAAAATTTTTTTAAAAATTACATTTTGACCCCAAAATGTATGTCATTTGTGAATTACTAATGGCCTAGTAGTCTAACTTGTAGAATTGAATTGGCAATTAGAACTTCTTTCGACTTGCGTAGACGGTGATCATTTGTATTAGGGGTTAATGTCCAATTCGTAGAGTGTTAGATTTTGATCTGTTTTGTCTAAGGTTGATCTAGTGGATGAGCGATAAAATAAAGTCTAAGAAATAAAAAATGACACCAAAATTTAAAGTGGTTCACCATAATGAGAGGGTTATGTCTACTGTAGTATTTGCTTTTCTACTATGTGTGGAGAAAAAATAGTATAAAAACTTGACAAAACTTAAGAGACAATAATGGAGAATAAAGAGAGAGTAGGGTGGCTCTCGGGAGTGTTCCAAAGGTAAGTTAGAATGATCTCTACACTGAAGGAAGGCTTCCTTTTATAGCTACAAATTTTGGTTACCTATTTGGGGTAGTTTCTCTTTTCTAAATAGAGTTGGCTTCCCCGAAATTATATATTGTCAAAATAAAGGCTTAGCTCTGTCCTGTAGGTGTTGTTTTTTGATGTATTTTTGTTTGCAGTTCGCAATAACGAAGGTGGTTTTCCCACCTTCTAATTTTATTTTTATATCCCACTCGTTTGAGTTATGTCTTGACGGTGTGTTAAAGGACTTTTGGTTTACAAATGACTTTCACACCATCGACCAGAGTTCTCCATCGATTGTAGAGGTATTTTCAAAGATCACATGTACTCGATCGTCGTGCCAGTTTCCTATTATGGGAGCTTTGTGCACGTTTTATCCCTTATTAGTTCTTACTATAAGTTGTGGAACCGGTCACTATTCATTGTTAAATTATAACTTATATTATATTAAGAGGTCATTTATTACAGTATTAGTGTTTGTATTTCCTTGTTTTAGAATACAATTATCCTTCAAAAGAAAGGCCATAATCCAATGCCCAATCCAAATGCACTTCTAACTTAAGAAGCCTAATACATTAGAATTCATAATACCGTTGTACGTGACTTAGAGAGAAAGGCATCAGCGACTATATCTATACTTATCTATTATCACTACAACAAAAAAGATCATTTGCGGCGACTCCGTGTCGTCGCAAATAACTGATATATCATCACAAATATTTTACTTTCAACGACATGTCGTTGCAAAAACTTTGACGCAAATAACATATTTGCGACGACAGGGTTATGAAATGTCGTCGTAAATATATTAGCAATGATCGTCACTCGTCACGAATGTTCCATCGAATATGTCTTTGATGATGACGTGTCATAACTTAGTTGCGACGACAGATCTAAAGTGTCGTCGCAAATAGTATTTTCTTTTGTTTTCATCCTCCCTAAATAATATTAATTTATAAAAATATAAATTTAAATAAAATTTAATAATAAAATAAAACACTATAATATATATAAAATAATCAACATAATAATAAAATATGTCTTAAAAAGTAAATTAGTAAAAAAATACTAAAAAGTATTGATAATAAGAAAAATAATAACAGACATTTTAATCTCCTAAATTAGCAGGATCGTCGTCCTCATCCTCGTCTTCTTCGTTTTGCTCAGGCGGCGGAGGAACAAATGGTTGGGGACGGGTAACTGGCAAGAAGTTGATGTTATGATTTATCGAGCGCATGACTTCCATCATGATCTGCTGGTGGTCGAACATGTTGCATTGGTTGATGTAGAGTTTGTTCAGCCAGTTTTGGACATGTTAGGGCAAATTAACCGAAGATGACCCGTCCGATTGCAAAGCAGATGATGAGGTGGAAGCACTTGAACGATTCCTTCGTGGTAGTATCGGTCCCACTCCCTTAGTGTGTCCTTTGCGCTTGCACAAGAATTGGGACATAATCCCCTCCTCATTGATCGGCATGGATGAACCTTCGCCAGCAGACTGTGTGATCTACGTGGTTCTTTCTCTATCCATCTAAGCCTACACAAGTAAATGAAATGAATAAAAATAGTATAATATGTTATGTTAAATATGAAAAAAGAAATAAGTTTAAAATTTACTTATAAATGCATGTTCCGCATCCGGATTGATAAAATTCTGCCCATGACGGTGCATGTCACCCCAATTGTCAATTAATGATCTTGGCTCCTGGGTTTCGAGATTTACCAAATTAAGTTGAACGTGTTAGAATAATTATTAAGCTAAAGTGACAAAAACTTAACAAGTATGCAAATTAATATTACCTTATCGAAACGGTGTTGGGAGTATGACTTTCTACCATGGAAGCTAGTCCACTTCTGACTGCCACGGTTTTGTTGATTTGTAGCATATTTTTTCTAACAATAATCCTAAATGAATCAGTAACATACTTTATAATTAAATAAACCAATTAATAAAAAGTAAGAAAATATAATGAAATTGAACCTGAAAAGTAGGGAACGTAAAATGATCACAACAAGGTCCCCATTGCTCTTTGCTCCTCAAGTTTTTAGGAGGATTTTGCCTGACAAAATCCTCATTTTCTGCCCCTCCCATCTTCTGAAAGTGTCTGTGCAAGGTAGTCTTCCAGACCTTGTAACATTTATTGGCTTCACGGTCGACTACATCTCTAATGATGCCGTTGTTGCGGTCGTAGTCGAGGTTAAACCAATCCTGAAATACATTAAAAAATCCTGAGTCTCGAGATTTACCTAATCAAGTTGAACGTGTTAGAATAATTATTAAGCTAAAGTGACAAAAACTTAACAAGTATGCAAATTAATATTACCTTATCGAAACGGTGTTGGGAGTATGACTTTCTACCATGGAAGCTAGTCCACTTCTGATTGCCACGGTTTTATTGATTTGTAGCATATTTTTTCTAGCAATAATCATAAATGAATTAGTAACATACTTCATAATTAAATAAACCAATTAATAAAAAGTAAAAAATATAATAAAATTGAACCTGAAAAGTAAGGGACGTAAAATGATCACAGTAAGGTCCCCATTGCTCTTTGCTCCTCAAGTTTTTAAGAGGATTTTGCCTGACAAAATCCTCATTTTCTGCCCCTCTCATCTCCTGAAAGTGTCTGTGCAAGGTAGTCTTCCAGTCATTGTAACATTTATTAGCTTCACGGTCGACTACATCTCTAATGATGCTGTTGTTGCGGTCGTAGTCGAGGTTAAACCAATCTTGAAATACATTAAAAAATCAAGAAATGAATCTTATTTATTGTATCCACAATTAAAAATGTTTAGAACAAGAAGCTTGTTTCAAATAGATACCAGCATGCGATTTTGAATCCTCCTTTTGTACTCTTCAAGCACGTCCTTCTAGGCGTTGTAATATGGGTCACATATCTCTTGTATGCAATCTGACAGCACTGTTAAAATATTTGGCTTTTTACCAATCGCCTTTCACGAACTTGTCTCGTCAAATGTAACAAGAAGCTTCCCATCTTTCTGTACTTTCTCTACTATATCCCGACCTATAGCGACCCTTCGGCCAGACCGACGTCGAGATGTTGGCTCCGGAACTATACGAAAATAAAATTACCGAAATTTGATTATAGAGAGTTCGATAAGTGACACATATTATGAGTACGTGTTATAGCGTATACTACTTGACTGACAATGTGTCGGGAGTCTCATCGGATCAGGTGGAGGCTGTGATCCTCCTGCAGAGCCGGCGCATGTAGCTACTAGGCCAGACATCGAAATGCTGTGTCATAAAAAAAATATTTCTTGTTACTATATTTGGTACACAATTTCTTAAAAACTTTATAATCATTTCACAAATTCGAGATAACTACTTTGGTTCTATTCGTCGTCACTACGAATGTCTACAACATCATCGACACTTTCTACGTCGTCATCATCTTCAGAATCGACGGGTTCATCTTCGACATAGTCAAACACAGTTTCATCATCACCATTGTCAATAAAGTCATCTTCATCTTCAACAGGCAACTTAGCCCGCAAGTATGTGTCGACGTCAGACGTGACAGTATTTACTTCGATATCAGGCCGATCAAATGTTAAGTTATCCAATTCAGGTAGTTCAACTACTAACTCAACATTTTGTGATTCTGTATCTTGAACTATCATGACCTCGTCGACGTCCTCTTTTGGAAAATCCCATATATGTCGATGCCCAAAATGTTCCACAACTTTCTAATTCGGACCGTTATATAAATCATCAACGTAAAAAACCTGTTCCGCCTGGGAAGCTAGAATGAATGGTTCATTCTCGTATCACGAGTTCTTAATGAAGACACTTATTTTATTCTTGTATTGTTGAATTCTTCTTCTTTTTGCCCGAGTGTTGAACCACTTACACTTAAAAAAGAAGACTGAACGAAGACACTTATTGTATTCTTAAAAAGGAATTCTTTTTCTTTCTGCCTGAGGTACTTTTTTAGCTTTTATTTTTTTACTCTTCCAACGACTAGTGTTACATACTGGATAAACCTGTAGATCAACATTCTCCTTCCAGAATAACGCACAATCATACTTACAAACATGTATTGTTTTGTAGCCCAAACCGAGTTTACTTAATTTCGTCTTCGCCTCGTAATACAAATCTGGAAGTTTAATTCCTTCAGGAAATGCATCTTTCAACAGCTTCAAAACAGAATTCATACACTCATTGGGTCATTTGTACAGCACCTTTAAATGCATGAGTGTCACCAAAAAAATCAATGAGGAATACTTAGTACAACCTGGATATAATACCGATTCGAGCTCAGATAACAACTGTTTAAATTCATCGTGCTGCGCATCACCTAACACTTCAGCTTCTACTTCCTCCGGCATATCATGATCAGAGTTATTTCCAACAACATCATTTATAACTGCAACCATCTCGTCAACTGACTCATTTATTGAATTGGTAGCAACATCGTATTCGCCATGGTAATATCATGTCATATATAAATGATTAAAACCATATTGGTGTATGTGTGCTCTAACTGTTTCTACTAGAAAACACTTATGGTTTAAACACCTCCGACACAGACAACTTGTACAACCACTTTTATCAACATAATCTTTGGCAATATTGATAAACGCAGACAATCCCTCCCAATACTGATCAGACAACCGATTTTTCAAATGTATCCAACTCTTGCCAATTGACATCTTGACTATAAAAACAATAACACATCTAATCATACTTTATGTTTTCTCGTGACTATATAATCACGTTTATAAAGAAAGTTTAACATTTCATACTTTAATTTAAAAGTTTTATCAAATTTTATGAACAAATTATTTTTTTATTTTTGCACTCATAATGTTTATAATTAATTTTTAATTCTTTCTATTACTATAATTAATTATAATTAATTAAATTCTTAAAATTAATAGGATTTAATAAAATTTCAGCATTATAACGACATATTTTTCTTATTATCCAAAAATTCAAACCTGCAAAAAAACAGTTCTTAAAAGATTTCGATACACCATAGCTGCAAGATGTGCCACCCAGAATAATTATCAAAACTTTTAATTTCAACCTAAATCAAATTATAATCTTACAATTTTAACAATCTCAATATCAAATTTCAACAATCTCAAAATTCATAATCTAAAATTCAATCTATAATCCAAATTTCAAATTACATACTAATTCTAAAATCTATAAATAACAAAATATAATTTTATTTTTAACACATTTTAAACTAAAAAATACAATAATTATAGAAAAACTTACAAAATTCAAATCCACTGAAACGAGGGTTGAAAACGACAAGTTAAATAAGGGCAGGCGGCGACAGCGGCGAATTTTTGGGTTTTTTTGGTTGAAAAAACAAAGAAAAGTTAAAATATTGTTGATTAAGAAGATAATAGAAGAAGATTTTGAGAATTTGAGGTTAGAAACCCGGATAAACCGGCGAGAGACCGAGAGAGAGAGGGAGGAGAGAGGGAGGGAGAGAGAGAGAGAAGGCATTCGGAAAAAATAGAGGAAGAGGCCCTGCCAGTGGAGATACAACAGAATTATTTGCGACGACATTAAACTTATTTGCGACGACATTTTTTTACGACAACTAGTAGTCGCAAATATAACTTAAACATATTTGCGATGACATTACGTTATTTGCGACGACACATGTTCTGGTAGGAAGGTTCTGGAATTATTATTTTCGACGACATTATATGTGTCGTCACAAATAAGTTTTGGGGCCCGCCCAATTTCCCCGCCTATTATTTCACTTTCTGCGACGACATTATACCTGTCATCGCAAATAATGTTTAGGGTCCCGCCCAATTTTCCCGCCTATTATGTCGCCTAGGGAACACAAATCACTTATTGCGACGACATCAATATACAAGTTGTCGCAAATAACGCTATATTGCGCGCTAAAAGTTCACGCCAGACGAGATTTGGCGCCAACAAATATTTGCGACGACATGTGACTTTTAGCGACGACAATATTTTTTCAGTGTTACAAACATATTTGCCTGGTAAATAGTTGTGACGAAAAATGTTATCGCACATAATTTCATCGCAAATAGCCCAAATTGTAGTAGTGTATCTATTATCTATAATGTAAAAAAAAAAAAAAATGAATACATAGACAAGTGTTAATTGACTTGGCTTTCTTTTTTTTTTTTTTTTATTGGTGATTCTCTACTTTTTTTATTCAGCCAATCGTAGAGATCACACCCATGAAACGACGACCCTTTTCAGACATATTCTCCAAACATTAAGATGTCTAAATTTTTTTCACCAACTCTTTTTTTTTTTTTGTTTTTTTAGTTTTTTTCCTTGAGGGTTTTTTGTTTTGGGACCTTATATCACTACAAGTATTTGAATTTTTTGTTACCAAAAATTTAGTAACCAAAAGCCCTGTTTTTGGTAGCAAAATGTTTTTGTTACCAAAAAATTCTAGTAGCAGAAAGTATTAGTTACCAAAATTTTAGTTTTTGCTACAAAAAAATTTTTTAGTAACAAAATGTATTTGGTAGCAAAATGTATTATATTTGGGGACTAAAAATTTCGGTAGCAAAAGGTTTTTTGTAGCAAAAAGTGTGAGCTTTCTGTTACTAAAATTTTGGTAGCAAAATATATTTAGTAGCAAAAAGTGTGAGCTTACTAGTACCAAAATTTTAGTAGCAAAAGGTTTTTTGTAGCAAAAAGTGTAAGCTTTTTCTGCTACCAAAATTTTGGTAGCAAAATATATTTAGTAGTAAAAAATGTGAGATTTTTGCTACCACAAGTTGGGTAGCAAAATATATTTGGTAGCAAATATTGTGAGTTTTCTGCTACCAAAATTTTGGTGGCAAAAAATATGAGCTTCTTGGTCACCAAAACTGCGACAGATTTATATACCTGTATTTTTTGAAAAAATATATATAAATAAAATACTAAATATTAATTTAAAAATCTCTAAATATTTCACTACATATTAGAATCCAAACAAAATACTAAAATAGTCATACTTAAACAAACCCAAACATTTATGCAAATATTGTACTAGTAAAATCTTAATATTACAAAAATTAAACGCTCTAACAAATTGAGGCCAGTGGTGGCGGTGGCGGAGGATCTTCTATTCTTGGGATGGAAGGTCCAGGATGATTGAACGGCGGATTTATCTGTTGAAATAGCTTTTGAATAAGCTCTTGTTGTTGCTTCATTAGAATTTTCATATCTGACATATGACGTTTATTTTCCTGAATTTTATTTTCAAGCTTTTCATATCCTAACCCTCTAGATTTGCGACCTTGTGGCGCTTTTCTTAGTACAGGACCTATGTCATGCTTGAAACCATAATTTTCATACATCTCAGTTGACATCATGATATGTGTCTGGTTCATACATCTCCAAGGGGGCATGTTGTAAGCCACTAGTAAAATTTGCCATATACTATATGGATTTGCCATATCTCTAAACGGCGTGAAACCATCAGAAGCAAGACCTAATCTAACATTACGCGTTTCAACTGCAAAATCCAGATATTGTTTGTCAAATTCCTTCCACACTTCCGCATCAGCAGGGTGTCGAACGACTCCTTCCGTCTCAACACGTTGTTCCTTGTGCCACCTCATATATTCAGCGGTGTGGCACACATGGATGGTCTTGTATCCTAACCCAAGCTTTCACATCATCTGCTTCGCCTCATAATAAGACTCGGGAATTCTCGAGCCTTCTGGAAATGCCTCCCGAAGTAACTTTAACAACATATTAAAAGACTTGTTACTCTATTGATTCAATACTTTTATATGAAGTAACTTCACTAAAAAAGTCAATGCGGAGAACTTTGTGCATCCTTTTCACCATCGTGATAGATGAGCTGACAAGAGAAATCCAAGATAGAGTTCCTTGGTGTATGCTTTTTGCAGATGATATAGTTTTAGTTTATGAACATAGGGAATGAGTTGACCGTAAGTTAGAACTGTGGAGACAGACTCTCGAGACGAAGAGATTTAAGTTAAGTAGGATTAAAACTGAATACATGCATTGTAGGTTTAGTAACTCAAGTAATCAGAGTGATGAAATTTCTTTAGATGGTGTGAAAATTGGGGCTTCTAAGAAGTTTAGGTACCTTAGGTCTATAGTGCAGTACGAATGAGATATAGAAGAGGATATTCAACATAGGATTAAAGCATGGTGGGTTAAGTTAAAGAATGCTACAGGAGTTTTATGTGACGGCAAGATGCCTATTAAGTTGAAAGGAAAGTTCTACAGGACTGTAATCCGCCCAGCTATGTTATATGGTAGTAAATGTTGAGCCATTAAGAGACAACATATATCTAAGATGAGTGTGGCAGAAATGCGTATGTTAAGATGGATGAATGGCCATACGAGAATGGATCGCATAAAAAATGAAGTTATTCGTAGTAAAATAAGTGTAACACCAATAGAAGATAAGGTGCGTGAAGGCCGCTTGAGGTGGTTCGGGCATGTCCAATGTAGACCGCTAGAAGCACCAGTCCGTGCTTGGGAGGACATTCTTATACCTAATACTAGGAGAGGGAGGGGTAGATCAAGAATTACGTAGACCGAAATCGTTAGGAAAGACATTCTAGATCTAGGCCTTTAAGAAAGTATAATTTCGAACAGAGCCGTGTGGAAAACTGAAATCCATATAGCCGACCCTAATTAAGTTAGGATTAAGGCTTGTTGTTGTTGTTGCTGTAGGTGCCTCTTCTTTGCAACCCCCAATATCATTTATTTCCGCACCATCAGCCATTGAAGATGGATTAACATGCGGAAATGCATCATTTAATGCATCCATCATCTCATCTCTGTGATCATCATTGTCACTTTTTTCTCCTTCTGCATCATAGTCTTCATCTTGTACATTGGGAGTAGTATCAATTTCCTCCTCGCCGTGATTAATCCAGTTTATATAATTTAAGTTAAAACCTCTAACATAACTATGACGTTCAACAATATCTATATGATGGAAAAAAACAATTCAACACATTTTTTGCAAGGACAACGACATTTCCCATCCGCATCTAGGTGATTACGTGTTGTTCAATAAATCTTCTCACTCCACTCATCCGAAATTCAAATTCGGTTCGTCACATAAATCCAACTCTTATCCATAACTATCCTATACATCACAAATTGAATAATCAAAACAAATTAACTATTGATATGAGTGTCGTTGGTGGCATAATTATTCTTGTCAAGACATGAACCACAATACATCAAACAAAAACTTGTCAAGACAGAAGATAAGTTTGAAAAGTAGTCAAAACAAATATGCATTCGATCAGGAAACTCAAGAGAATGTTATTTTCTTCAATAGGCATATCACTCTGATTTTCACATTATATAATCCGATTAAGTTTCATAAAATTTATTCCCGAAGGGTTGAATATTTATATATGGCTCTTATATGACCTGAAGTTCCATAGTCTAAGCAACCGAGTATGTATCCATCTTCTATTCGTTTTATTTTTCAAAATTCACGTGTAGAAAACAAGTGTATTGGGGCATATAATTGAACCATGTTTATACTATGGAAGGAGCTTATTCTTCTTGAGTTGCTAATTGTACAGATCAAAGCAATCGCTGTAATTGCAAATTTATTTGTACCTCCTTGTTGCCAAACGGTCTAGGCAGATTGCTAGAAAAATAAACACCCTAAACCATGAACTTAGCAAGGCAGATTGCTACCCTAATCTAACTCTGCTTCCACGAAGAAAAGAAAAAAGCACGAATGGCTCAGTGAACTTAGTTAATCCACAATCTAAAAGACTCCCAACATTCCCTATCTCCATTATCTGTAATCACAGTCTTCATACATAAATCCCTAATTCAGAACCAGAAATTAGCGAAATCTCGTTTTTGAAATCGCAACCACATTCAACATAACGATGAGAGAGAGAGAGAGAGAACTGACCGGAAAGAAGGAGGAGGTGTTGACCGGCGGCGGCAAAAGCGAGAATCGGCGTCGGCGATGGTGAAATTCAGTGGCTAGAGAGAGAAAGAGCGACAGAGAGATCTAGAGCTAGAGAGAATCGACGACGGCTAGAGGAGTGGAAGGCCACGGAGGAGGAGCGGCGGCTGGAGAAGAAGGCGGAGCAAACACTGAAGAAGATGGCGAAGAAGGGGAAGAAGGGCGTGGGTGAAACGCGTGGGTGAGTTTTGAAGGGGAAGAGGAGCGGCAGGTGGAGAAATGGTGGAGGCGTATAGGGATTTTGAGCTCAAGCGTGGGTGTGTTTTGAAATACCAAACATTTGGTAGTAAATATTGGTAGCCAAAATATAAATTTGGTAGAGCAATCATGTTAAAATTTGGTACTAAAATAATATGTTTTTTTGTTACCAAACATAATTTTGATAGCTGAAAACATATTTTTTACTACTAAATTTGAATTTGGTATCAAAAAGACATATTTAAAATTAAAAAAATACACTTTAATGATAAAAATTATTTTAAAATTACTGTTCTAGTAACATTATAACAAAAAAAGTAGTTTTGAAATTGAAATACATTATTCAAAGTTAAAAATCAATCAAATAATGAGATTATATACTACTCAATGTGGAACATATATTTAATTAACAAGATCACATATGTGTACACATGAGTATGTCTCTTGTTACACCAATACAAAATAACTAAATTATCAAATAATTGTTATATACTAGGATGATTGTTAAAACTTAATATAGGACATATTAATAGAAAATTGAAAAGAAAAAAAAACAATACAAGCACAAAATATAAAGTTTAATGTTTTTATATGATTTGCTACCAAACACAACTTTTAGTAGCAAAAAACGCCTTTTTGTCACCAAAATAAGAATTTTGTAGTAAATTCTTGTTTTCTGCTACCAAAATTTAGTAGCAAAAAATTATGTTATTTAGTAACAAAAACTTGATTTTTCGCTACTAAATTTTGGTGGCAAATAGTTATATTTTGCTTCTAACACTTGGTAGCAAATGTTATTTGTTTTGCTACCAAAAATAATTCGGTAGCAAATACCTTGGGCAAAAAAAAATGTTGATTCCCGCCAACTTTTTGTTACCAAAACATGTTTGGTAGCAAAAAAGTAATATTTTGCTACTAATTTTTTTGTTGTAGAATCTTATGCTTTTGTTACCAAATATTATTTTGGTAGCAAAAAGCTATTGGCTGGAACCAAATTTCATTTTCCACCATGTTATTTGTTACCAGATTATATTTGGTAGCGGATTGTGTTGTTTTTGCTACCAAATTTTGGTAGCAAAAAGTATATTTTCTCTATCAAAAATTTTTTGGTATCAAAAAGTTTAGTCTCTTAAAGTAATTATTCTTGTAGTGTATGTTACGAATGATTATTAGTTCATCTTATTTCTTAAAATGACGGCATATTGCGTGATCTATTTAAAATAGAAAAGCGGAATACGACGTATTGGCATGTTAATAGTTGATTTTTTATGGTTTTTCTTAAACAAAAAATAATAATATTCCCTAAAAGAATGATATAAAATGCATACGTTATACAACATATGTTATGTTTGTCATACATAATGCGATAAGCATTCGTTGTGGTATGTTGTGTTAACCAAAGGTTAATGTTCTTAAGCATATGACACTTTCCTGTTTTTCTATCAAATATATCCAGTTGAAATGAAATTTTGGTTACAATTATTTTACGCTCATATTCATATGATGCATGATTTGTACTATACAATAGGATATTACTTATTTTAATTATTATTTAATTATGAATCCATGCCAATATTACCTAATACAAGTTTGGTATAGAAACACCTGAAAAGTTTATTGTTTACCGAATAATGAGAACTTTATTTATACAACCATTTAAAATTTTTCTAATTTATTTGAAAAAGAAATATGTGTAAAGATAACAATTGATGAAAAAAAATTAAGTAAGACACATTTGAAGAAAATTATTTTAACTAAATAAAAATAAAATTATAACACATGCGGAAAAAATTACTCTCGTAGAAGTAAAGTGAAGACCAACATATTTAAAAAAAACACACAAAAAAATTAAAATGTAAAAAAAAATTCACAAAAAATTAAAGATAAACAAAGAAAAAAAAAACAGAGAGTTAAATGGAGGGGCTGTCACGTGATAGCTCCATAGAAAAAAAACTTTGACTCTTTTATGTATTGTTAGATGGTTAGATATTGATTATTATTACTTCTTTAAATTGTTAATTGTAAAATTTTAATGTCTTGTGATTATATAGCGTTGCAAATAATCAAGATTAGTTTTTTTTTTAAAAAGAAAATTTTCTTTAAAATAAACTTTTTTTTTTACAATTAATATATAATTCATGTCATTTTGTTATCATCGAACAAATTTTTGATAAAGACATCCATTTCAATAAATAAGTTCAAACAAAAGAGTTTCTATATGTTTACAATGTTATAAAACTATAGGAACAAGTTTTGATCGACTATTTACATGTTCTATTAAAAACATCTCAAATAATGCAATGTTAAATTTGCGTGCCCATAATGGCAAATTTTAGTATTGAAATAGAAAAATCACATTTTAACACAATATTATTCTTGGTGCTAAATAATTTAACATTAGTATTTGATTTTGTATTGGTTGATGTGCGTACCTTTCACTTAATATTTCAACATTAGTATTTGCAAATTATTTTAAAATTAAAAGTCTTACTTTTACTACTTTTAAACCTTAATGATTATGAAAAAAAATAAATAATATAACACATGAAATAACATTGTGCATTAAATTAAAAATTGAAAAAAATATATAAAGTATGAGATTTTCATTCTTTTTTATATCAAATATAACATTGGCATTGACACTTGCGTTAGAGATATGGTCTCATAGTCTTAATCACTACAAAAAAAGTGAGATTTAACGTCCGTCGTCTATACTCTGACAAAAAGCGTCCCAGCTGGCGCAGAACATTAGATGACGGTTTTTTGTAAAATTGTCGTTAAACTTTTAACATTTGACGATGGTTTTTGATGAAATTGTCGTCTAATCTGGGCGCAGAGTCCCAAATTTTAATCTTCAAACCCTTAACACAGATCCTTCTCTCGATCATAACTTACCCTCACGCCACTCTCTCTCTCTCTTCTTCGCCCTTCGTCGCATAGTCTATTGAACTCCACCCGCTGCTCTTCCATCGTTGATATTGACCCAGAGCCTCCGTCTCTCTATTTTTTCTATATCCACTAAAGCCTGCGCGGAGCGGCTTTCTCTCTCCTCTGCCACCATCGACGTCGCTTCTTTATTGCTCCTCCGTCACCAACTTCCACATAAGCCGTCCATTGCACATGTATGATTTTAACGTTTTTGATCAATTTAAAAGTTGATTATTGGATTAAATGTTCAAATGACCACTATTAGGTAACCATTTTAACCTTTGTCAAAGTTTGGTCAACGCGACTTCTGGATGCAATAACTTTTTATCAGTGAGGAATCTCATAAAACTCTAAACTATGACTTTTCAATACTCACCTAGATCTACAATATTTCTTCCATAGCAAAGACTAATGTGGCCTCTATCTAAGACGTCCTTTGAAATTTCTCCTTTTTAACTCTAAGGGCATTTTCTTCCATAAAAATTTTCAAACGTTTTCAAAACTGTACCAAAGTTTCAAGACCTCAATAAATCATATATTAACATATCAAAACTCATATTTTCATATCATAATAACCATTTTTCATGCCAAACTTTGGATTTTATGTCATGCTAATTCAAAGTTTAGGTTTTTCTTGAGATTTTTCTAAGCTTTCCAAAGTTTGCACTTTTTATTTTGTTACCAAGTTTTTAAACACCTCCAAAACTATATCTCAAACTTCAAAACACAGCCTTACAAGATCTACAACATCCAAGTTGCAAAAACCATAAATTAGAAGCAAGAACCCTAGATATATCAACACTTTTCTTATGCAAACAAAATATGAATATTGATATAATTGTATTTAGTTTCTGAGTTATTTTGTTTTAATTGCTATATACCATATTTTAGCACTAGTTCTTGATCATTGAATTGTGTGTTTATTCAGAAAAAGTTTATGTGAATTTGAATTTTACAAATCTCACAAGTTCTAGAATTTGTTTGATTTTCTCTCGAGGTGAAATCCTAAACTACATAATATTAAGGAAATAATTTAGGCCACCTTGAATCATTTGAGCCTTTCAAGCTTACTTTACTAAAATGTTATCCTTTGTATATCCATGTGAAATCCTAAACTACATAATATTAAGGAAATAATTTAGGCCACCTTGATTCATTTGAGCCTTTCAAGCTTACTTTACTAAAATGTTATCCTTTGTATATCCCTTTGAGCTTAATTTTTACCTTTCTTTGTTAACCATATATTAACCGGGCCGATAAAATATTTCCAACCCTTATACCATAAGTGTAACATCCTAATTTTCGGACTTAAACTTTTGTGTTAATTTTGTATGAAAGAATTGTAAGAGAAATGATAAAAGAGTTTAAGGACTAAATTGCAAGGCTTTAGGGGGGCATGATTGAAAGAATTTTCGTAGTTGGGGGCCATATTGCAATATTAAGAAAAAAAAAAAAAAAAACCAGGGCCAGCTGCCCTTTCACGTGGCATGGCTGGACCCTCAGCCATGCCACTCATCTCCCTTCTCTGGCCACGTTGAGGTGGGGGAAGGAGTAACATAGGAAGGAAAAAAAAAATTTCGACTTTCTCAATCTCTCCCAAAACCTCAACTCCATTTGATGTTTTTCACTATTCCTTTCTCATTCCCCCATCCGACTCTCTCTCCCCCTCGATCTCCCTTCCAGGAAAAAAAAAAAAAAGAAGAGCCTTGATTTGGTTAGAAAACAAATGGCTTTCTTCAAAATTCCATAGGTAA
>NW_010361302.1:45942-47475 GCF_000414095.1 Morus notabilis | reverse complement strand
GGATTTTGATAAGTTTTTCTAGGTAATCCGAATCCTAGGAGATTTCTTGTAGGGTATTCTCTTATTTCCTTTTCTAATCCGAAAATTTGGTTTTTTGCCTTGATGTTTTCCTTCGCTTAGTGGCTGGGTTCTGTGGGTTTTAACGTTACAACCTAATTTGGTTTTAGAAAATTTGAACCTTGAGCTTCCCTCAAAATCCCATTTTCGGATTCCTTCAAAGGCCCAACTTTTAAAATGCAAATTTGAGCTCAAAGTGAAGTTTTTCTATATTTTTGGTCTTCGAATCTTGTAACCTACCTAAGGAGTATAAGGGCAAGCACAATCAAGCCTTCTCAATGGTGGACATTACTCTTTTGCAGCAATTTGGTTTTGGAAAGAGGGCTGCAGCAATTCCGGGAGGAAAAGAGGTTGTTTGAGCAAGGATTCAAGGTAGGGGTTTTCTTCTTCTCCTTCAATTTTCGGATTTAAAATTTGGTGGTTTATTGTCTAGTTTTGTTTATTGATCAAAGGGAATTGTGAGCATCTCTTGAAGTTATGAATTTTCTTTGATTTGGTAAAATTCTTGAATTTTGAGGATTGGATTTCAAGAATTAAGTTTCCTTGAGGATAAAAGGCTTTGAACTTGGTTTATGGAGAAGTGTGTTGAATTACTTGAGGATTTTTGTTTATAACCCCTGATTTGGTATATCATGTGTATGAATTAACAAGGGTGGCTATCCTACTTCACCTTGGTTAAGTAATTGTTATTTAGGAGAAGGTTCCCTATGGAGTTGCTTTGTTGTATGTTAGCATTGAAGATAACAGGCAGCCTTGGGAAAACAGAGAAACTGAATTTTCCAGAAATCATTCCAACCTTCTTAATTAAAGAACCTTGAAATAGACATTTCATACTTTAAATAGAAACTTAAATCACCCCAAATGGAGCTTTGTAGGTTAAGTTGTAAACTTTTGAATATAAAACAAATCTGTCAAATGTACTTACTGGACAGAATCTGTTCTTTCGGATTCTGGGAGTATTAGGTGAGGAATTTCAAAAGACGGTTTATATAATTGGTAACTAGACATCGTAAGCTTCGTATAGCCGCTGGAATCACTTAAACGGATAACCATAGCCTAAGATATACATTTTTGAAGTTGGGCTTAGTGGCTGGTTTTCTGCAGAAAAACCAGCAAAATTTCATCTGGTTAATCATGTCTTTGGAGACCTAAACGGACCCGAAACTAAGCTTGTGATATGTTTTTCGAAAGCCCAAGGTGTTTTGTAATTTTTAAGGCTACATAGAATACTTTGTGGATATTCTTGTAGCAATCGTAAAAGTGCCAATTCCATAAATCAATAAAATAAAGAACTGAGGTACCTACTTTTTGAAATGAGAGTGCTGCACTTAAACCACCTTTGCCACCATTTAGAACAGGTTATTAGTGATGTGTGAGAGTTGAAATCACCTCATTTGGAGTTTTGTGGCTCAAGTTGTGCGCATAGGAAGTTTCATATAGAAACTTTCTAAAAACTGTCAAAAACAGAAAAAAAAA
>NW_010361302.1:39148-40261 GCF_000414095.1 Morus notabilis | reverse complement strand
AATGTTTAACTTGTCAACAAGTGAAAGCTGAGCACCAAAAACCCGGTGGATTGTTGCAACCGCTGGAGATTCTAGAATGGAAGTGGGAACAGATTGCCATGGATTTTGTTGCAGGGTTACCGAGGAATGTGAAGGGACATGATTCAATCTGGGTCATAGTGGATAGAATGACCAAATCGGCTCACTTCCTACCAGTGAGAACAACTTATACAGTTGATAAGCTAGTAGAGATATACATACAAGAGATAGTGAGACTACATGGAGTCCCACTTTCCATAGTTTCAGACAGAGATAGCAGATTTACATCGACATTCTGGAAGAAGTTACAAGAAGGCCTTGGGACAAGATTGAAGTTCAGTACCGCAATACATCCTCAGACAGATGGTCAAACGGAACGTACCAATCAGACCTTGGAAGACATGTTAAGAGCTTGCGTGTTAGACTTCCAGGGATCGTGGAGTAGATATCTTCCTCTGATTGAGTTTTCTTATAACAACAGCTACCAAGAGTCTATCAAAGCTGCTACGTATGAAGTTTTGTATGGTTGTAGATGTCGTTCACCGATATACTGGCATAAAGCAGGAGAGCGAAGATATTTGGGTCCAGAACTTGTGGACCAAGCCAATGAAGCTATCAAGAAAATCAAGGAAAGATTGAAAGTCTCTCAAGATCGACAAAAGAAGTATGCGGATAGAAGACGACGACCACTGGAATTTGAAATAGGCGACAACGTATTTCTGAAAGTTGCACCAGTCCGGGGAGTAATGAGATTTGGAATGAAGGGTAAATTAAGCCCTAGGTACATTGGGCCCTTTGAGATTATTGAGCGCATAGGAAAAACTGCATATAGACTAGCCCTTCCACCGAGGCTGTCTGGAGTGCACGATGTGTTCCATGTGTCCATGCTACGGAAATATTTGTAGGAACCATCTCATGTGTTAAGTTATGAAACGATAGATGTGGATCCAAAACTATCTTATCAAGAACAACCTATAAAAATTCTGGATAGAAGAGAGAAGGAATTGCGGAACAAGATCATCCCACTTGTGAAGGTCCTTTGGAGGAATCATGCTGTCGAAGAAGCAACTTGGGAGTTGGAAGAGGATATGAGAA
>NW_010361302.1:1668-36422 GCF_000414095.1 Morus notabilis | reverse complement strand
GGCCCTAGTGATATGTAGTGCACGTGCATAAAGTGTAAGATTGATTGGCATAAGTTACCTATGATGTTGCAATGTGTGAGCATGTTAAAATAAGATTGTGTGATTGTAGCTCTACTTACTGAGCTTGTAGCTCATTAAAGTTTGCTCTGTGCTGTAGGTAAAGGTAAGAACAAAGTAGAACAGTAAGCAGGGGAGCTGGCTTCGTTGACCGCTGTACATATGGTTGGACCAAAGAAGCTGCACACGGATTATTTTGGTTTTGTAAACATATATATTTTGGAGTTAAACTCATAAACCTTGGATGATTGTATAATTTTAATTGTGGCTAGGAAACTTGATGGGAATGGTGTAACGAAATTTTGTTTAAGCAAAAAAATAAATAAATAAATAAAACACCATAGTTTTCACATAAGTGACAGGTGAAGATTAGTGATTGTGGCACGTACTTAGGATTGTTGGCAAGGAACTAAAACGTTTGAAGGAGATGGTATATAAGGGGTGTCACAATAAGCATATGAATCCTTTTAGAGAAATATTATAAGTTATGCCAACATATGGGAGGGTGGGTGGAGTTTCGACCAAAAAAAAAAAGTGTAAGTTAAAAAAAAAAGACAAAAAGGGAGTGCTATATCCGTAATTCATTAAACAATCAAATAAGTTTGGAGTATAGTAACTCACAAAAATAAAATAAAAAGTGTTGCAAAGGAAAGAAGAAAATAAGTTTGGGGTGTTACAGGAAAGATTATAGCTCTAAAATGACCCATTAATCAATGTTGCGTTAAGTGTGATTTGAGCCATATTGTTATCCTATACCATACATTCACTCTAGCTATACATTACAAGCCGAATAAAAGTCCTATTGATCTTTAATATTGTGTCAAATGACATTAGTGGAGAGAAAAATGAAAAGCAAACTTATAAGGCTTGATGGCCATTTGAGATTATATATTTCGTATTTACATAAACTGATCTGACTTTCATGTACTAAAGTGAGAAAAGGATTGCAAGCACACATACACGGAATATTCAATGACAAATGGACAGACTCTTAAATTAGATTCAATTATTGATCAATATCTATGTCTTTCTGTGAGCTATATATTGTGAGCCAACCTATGAAGAAATTTTCTTGGAAATCACCACCTGTGGTACAATTTACTAATGTCTTGTTTTTGTTTTCTTTTCTTCTGCTTAAGGACAAACAAAATCTTAAGTTTGGCGGTATAAAGAACACTTAAAAGTGTACACTTAGAGTGTCATTAAATTCCTTGATTAAATTATTTTTGCATTTTTAGGCCAAAAAGAATAAAGTTGTCGTTTATCTGTAATAAATGTCATTTTTTGTACAAATTCAGTAATTTGGGCATAACATGCGCTATCATGAGCCAAATTAGGCAAATGATATATGGATTTGAATCAGCGAAAAAAGATCTACAACTTCTTTTGTAACTCAATAGTGAATCGACCTCTTTCATTTTTAAAAACGGGCTACAACAAAATAAGAATTCCAACAAAGGCCTAACCCGACCTTTATTTTTATTTGGGCCGTATCTCCTTCAATATGTATCCAAATATGGTGATTTTGGTGGCTACTAAAGGATAAGAGGCAGATTTACAACTTTCCGAAGACCACTTTTCTAAATTCAGCTGTCATCAATGAGATAATTAGCCGCTAAGTACGGTATGCAACATTGACTTCCAATCCTCACATGTCTTGTTAATCTGAGTATATCTCTCTCAATACATGTCCAAATGATGTAATTGTGATTGCTATGGAAAGATAAGAGACAGCTCTACAACCTTTCTGAAGACTAATTTTTCAGATTCAGACGTTATCATTGAAAATGTCAACCCTCAAGTTACATGTCTAACATGACCACCTAAAATGTTAAAGTTGGTGGCAAAAATGTCAAAAATGTATGGCTATCATTTCAATCCGACCAAATCCTCATTCTTAACCATTAACCCCTCCCACCTTTTATAAATAGGCCTGAGAAGAAGCTTATAAAACCATCTTGGTTTAGAGATCAAGATCACTTGCTTATTTTCTCCCTTTCTTGTGTTTCTTTTGTGTTCTTCATCGTTTTTGTAAAATTATTTCAATCCAATGTCATTGCTAATTTCTTACTTATCTTTTGTGTTCTTTATGTTCATTATGTCTTTTTAATTTCATTTTGCTGAGGTAATAGGGTAAACTCTTGGTAGATACTACGGTTAATTTGATACTCTTAACTTGGGATTAATGTGTATTTTCATTTGTTGTCGTTAGTAAATGTAAGCATAATCTAATATTGTTGTGAGACTGGGAGGTGATCAACAAGGAGGTAATTATTATTAGAATTTTGGTAATTATGAGACCGGGAGGTGATCAAATGCCTAGATAATCATTGAAAGGTTGAGTTTAATGAATGTGTTTATACCCCAGTTAGATAGGGATATTGGCTTATTTATTTGCATATGTTGTCTTACTTGATGCTCGAGTGAGGTAGTGAGACTAATTTCGAAACATTAGATTATTAAATTGAGTTAAATTAATTAGCAACCACTATATAGGAAAACATAAGGAGACCCTAGAACTCTTTTATTATTGTTATTTCTACTCATAATTTCGATATTTAGTTCCTTATTTTGTTTGATCTTGTGTTCTAGCTTTAATAGTTAAATTAATTTGCTTTTTTTGCTTCAATTACTAAATTCACTCGAATTCTGTCGCTTAGATAAAATTTAATCACGGACACTCACGGTACTTAATTTAATTCTCAAAAATTCATTTTTTGTGGGATAATATTTAAATTTTTTGTCACTTTATTATTTTTACGGCCCGTCCACTTGCAGAAAATTTTGCAACAATTACCGGCATAGTCTGTGTAATTTTGCATACAAGATTGTGTCGAAAATCCTAGCTAGCCGCGCTTGAGATGGTTTCTTTCTAGACTGATTTCACCGCTTCGAACATCCTTTGTGCAAGGCAGAATTATCGGTGAAAACTCAATTCTAACATAGGAAGTGATTCATACTATGAGGAAAAAAACGCGGCAAAGGAGGTATGATGTTTCTAAAGGTTGACATGGAAAAGGCCAACGATAGAATTAATTGGAACTTTCTGGAAGTCGTTCTCAAGTGCTTCAGAATGGGAGAGGTGTGGATTCGATAGGTAATGACGTGTGTACAGTCACCAATTTTCTCTATATTGATCACAAAACTTTCTATTCTTCACCTTATCTTCAATAGTTGCCATTTGGAGAGCTCGAAATGACCACGTCTTTAAGGGCCAAGTTTTTAACCCTTTTAAGACTTTCAAGGAAGCGGAAAGGCAATACTGTGAATACCTTCACCACTTACCAAAACTGTTGGGACAACGACTGTAAACTGTTGTTTGCTGGAAGCAGGATTATAGCCACAAATGAAATCCTTGTGGCAGAGGCGGCGGCCACCCAATTCGCTGCTCACAACCTTGCCAAGTGGGCAAGATGGGGTCTGGTTATTGGAAAAGTCCATCCTAGCTATATACCTCCGGATGTTTTGGAGGATTATAAGGAGTGGTTCCCCTTAAATGGGCCTCACTAATCCCTCCACTAGTAGCTTAAGGCCTTACTCTTGTTTTGTGCTTTTATTGGGTCATCTGTTTAGGTCGTATTTAGAATTGATCCCGTTTTTAATTTTTACGTTTTTTGAGAAAGAAAAAATAAAAACGTTTTCTAAACGGCATTTGGCGCAATAAAGATAAAAAAAACATAAGTGAATAATTTTTTAATTTAGTGTAAAATGATAGAGAAATGAAAAATGACTTTTAGTCGTTTTTCATTTTTTATTTTCGTTTTCTCCTCTCTCAAGTAGAGAGAGAAAGAGAGACATTAATAAGTTTTTTACACTGAAAATAATCTCTTGATAAAACTACCAAACGCATTTTTAAAAATAATTTATGTCTGAAATTGAAAACGTTTTTATTTTTATTTTTATATAAAAAATAAAATTATTTTAGAATGAATTCTAAACGCGCCTATAGTGTTTTTTCCTAGTGGTTTTCTGTTTTCTTCTAATTTGATCTGTTTGCAAGGTTGTTTCTGCCTGTAGGTGTCTTGCGGGTAGCCTTGTTTGGGCGCCTGTCTTAGTGACAACTCACTTTCTAGCAAAAAAAAAAAATGTTATTGCTCACGTCTGTGTCTCAACTAGCATAAATATGAAGCAAAGCAAGCGAAAGAAACGAAAAAGAGGAAAGCACCAGAGTAAAGCAGCGGCTGGAAAAAAGAAAATAGAAGAGGAAAAGTTTATGGCTGATATTATTTATTGTATTGTTTTAAATTTAATCGTCTTTCCAGTTTTCCTGTGGTAAGGTTGAGAATGAAACCCTATAAAATGAAGTAGTTTTGTTTTTACTTATTAATTTCTTTTATGTGGTCTTAAACGTTTATGGTTCTTTTATGTGGTCTTAAACATTTATTGTTCTTTCTTAACAAGATATAATTAAATTGAGATTTTTTTTTTTAATAATCAATATTAAGTATTCTTGATAGTTAGAAATTTAGTTCAAATTGCCTGTGCTTGGTTCTTTAAAAATCAATATAAGTTTATTCGATTCTTTGTTTATTGTATACATAGAACGCTTAGCAAATTATTTGTTAAGCGAAGAAGAGTTGGTCTAAGATTCATTTGATTAGCCCTTATTAAGGGTAAAATCAACACTGCGATCATCACTGTATATACGTACAACATTTTATGAAGAATGTCAATTGGAGGAAGTGACTGACTGAAGAGCAACTCGATAAACATTGTCAACTAGAGAGACGAATCAACTAGAGACTAGTGAGAACCACCATGAATGAATTGAGAAAGCAACCCCCTTGAAGACAATAAAGACCACATCAACTAAATTAGGCAATAAGAACAAGAATCATATCAAATTTGCAAAGTAAGCTTCACCAAGTGAAATGAGGAAACAATAAAGAAGGAAAATCAACTAAAGTCATACACGGAAACTGCATTTTCACGAATTGACATCTTTTCCTCAAAAAAAAAAAAAAAAAAAAATTGTCTTTTCTCCAGTCAACAGTGAAACCTCAAGAGAATTGGGAAACTATTGAGGCTCAAATCATGTGCTATAAATAAAGATTGCTCCACAAATTATAGGGATCACATTTTGCATATTTACTCCGGCTCTCTAAATTCACTCTCTAAACCCCCTTCTGCTCTCTCTCTCTCTCTTTCTTCGTCACCATTGTACTTATACTTTTGAAAGCTTATAGTGAAGTCCTGAGACGTTATAGTAGACGTAGCATTCACATTGAATGTGGATCACTATAAATCCATGTGTTCTTTTATTTTTATGCACTTTACTTTCTCGTTCTAACATCCGATAGAATAGAGACCAAATCGGCCCACCAATCTCGATTGACGTTTGCAAGCAGCTATTGGCCCTTTAATAAATTTAGGCCCCGTTCATTTCGTTAATTCGAGTTTAGAATTCGAGTTTTGCTACAGTAAAAAGCTCTCACAAACAATTACATCTAACTTTTTTGCTACAGTAAAAAGTTCTCACATAAAATCACATCTTAACTCGAATTAAAAACTCGAATCAGTTAACTAAACGGGCCCTTAGTTGTAGAATCCGACCTCTACAACACTTAATTTTTAAATCTGCAAGTTGGCAATAGATATCGATTTCGAGTTATGACTTCAATTTTGGAATTAAGTGGCAATTAGAGAATTGCCAAGTTAAATAGTGGTGTATTCCGAAACGTTGCTAGTTTCTAATTTTTCATCTCATGGGTTCAGTTTATTTGCTTGCGTTAATATGTTTTCTTTCATTAATTTAGTTTTCTTTCTCCAAACAATTTGAATTCTCTTGAGTTAGGCTAGAATTAGGCTAGGTTATTTCGTAATTTTTCATAATTTTAACAATTCTTGCGGGTTCGACCACATTTGCTCATTGATCTATATTTCAATTGATTCGTGCCCTTGCAAGTATAATTAATAGAACATGGCATTTTTAAATAGAGTACATAATTTGAGAGACATTTACAAAAATAATCTATTAAATTAACCCTCCAATAATTATCATGTCATTATATCCGTTAATAAAACCAACAGAAGGGGCAAAGTTGGTAATGTTTTAAAATTTGGGGGGTGCGCATATTAATTTTCAAAATTTGAGGGCTAAAGTGACAAAGAGACCAAAATTCAAGAGGAAAAATAAAATTTATCAATACTTTTTCTCATAATCATTAAGCTTTAAAAATTATAAAAGTAATGATTACAAAAGTTATAAATTTATCTATACTTTTATTTTAAAAATAATTAAAAATTGTAAAAATTGCAATGATTACATGAAAAAGTAAACATTTTAACCAATAACAATCAAATGTCAAATTTATTATATGTTAAAACTTTATGTCAAGCATTGCTTTCGAGAGTGTTTTTTTTCACTCAAATACTAAATTTACAATTAGCACTTCAATTGTAGTATTTAGGCTCCGTTTGGTGCGTTGGATAGGATAGTATAGTTTTAGGACAATGAATTGGAATATATATAGGAAAGTATAGGGTTCGATTTTAGTGTAATCTAATCCCATCCTTAGTGTTGTGTTATTAGAATAAGAGCATTTTTGTAAGCTTTTTGAAATTTAGGGTTAATTTGTAATTTTTCAAAAATTAGGGGGTAAAAATCTAATTTTTTAAAATATTTCACATGTACAAAAATTGCAATTTGACTCCTCAATTTTTAAAAAATTACAACTAGACCCTAAATTTTATAAAAAATTACAAATAGATCCCTAGTGTCTTGCATTAGTCAAAAGTTATCTCATACTTCAGTAGGAGATAGTAACATCCTCTTGTAAGGTGATTTAATAATGAACTAGATAATAGTTTATCCAATTCAGTCTTTTAAAAATGTGCACCAATACAATATTAAAATTTAGTCCTATTCAGTCCTCCCTAAACCTGTGCACCAAACAGTAAAAATGTAATAATAACTATGTGATACTTTAGCTACTTTCAAGCCTACCCTATTAGCCCAAGGCACGCACAAACACATGTCGCTCATGCGTGCACTTATTGCAATAAAGTTGCGTTTAAGATTTGCACTTGCACACGCTTAATAATAAAACATATAGTATCCAAGGTTTGGCAGAAACATTTGACCAACTTGATATTGATGATTAAGATATGAAAAAGATTGTTTATTCATTCCCATTTGAAATAATTAATTACAGGCAAAGAACATAGTTTCTGTCATGGTATGTACAAATTACTCTTATCAACATCCCAAAAGTGAATCAATTATGCAAACAGGATTTTACCTGTTTATCATTATTAGGCATGCTGAAAGCTGAAAGGGTTGAAATGTTCATCAAGTAAGAAACAAACTAGAAGGTCCGAACGACATTTTCTTAATGATGTGGAGACGAAATTGACACCCACGAAGGAAGCAGCGTTTATCCACCAAATATCTAATTCTATGTGTGGTAAAAGGTCATATATATTTAATTAGCACGAAAAAAAATCATATAAAGTAATATTTTCTTAATGATGTGGAGACGAAATTGACACCCACGAAGGAAGCAGCGTTCATCCACCAAATATCTAATTCTATGTGTGGTAAAAGGTCATATATATTTAATTAGCACGAAAAAAAATCATATAAAGTAATAACTTCCTAATGATTTAACCATCAAGTAAAATAAATCTGTATTCCAGTTTCCAGCACATCTTAACAAGAAGGGAAAACGTACATAAAAAGGAGTTAAACAGTTATTCTATAAAATTAAAAGAGTAATTGGCGCATATACTCTTTAAACACTTTAGTTGATAACAGTTTAGTCCTTATTTTATTAATTTTGACAAAATACTTTCTCCTCTTGAATTATGAGACGTTTGGTTCATGGATTAGAATCATGTGATTAGAATTATTTTTGATTTATGTGTATTTTTTGTAAGAAAAAATACTGTAGCGAACCACAAACTATGTGTGATTAGAATTATTTTTGATTTATGTGTATTTTTTGTAAGAAAAAATATTGTAACGAACCACAAACTATAATTCGAATCAGGAAACGAATCTAGGTACCAAACATCCCCTTAATTAAGTGCAATTGACACCCTTCTAACAGATTTCGTCAAGTTTTTAACAGATTTTTGCATGTGAATCACGTGTGATTCACTTTTCCTCTAAACAGATCAAAATGCCCTCAACCCATATTTTTAACTACCACTATCTGTAGGCTCAGTGTTGCTGAGGTGTACGACAAAAATAATAAGGTGAAAATGGGCTGGGTTGCACCAAATCGAAGCCTTCTCATCTTCTACTCTCCAAAATGGATGACCTATCTCTGCAATTAGGATTTTCTTTTGGAATTTCTGTTAAAATATATAGAAAAAAAAAAAGCAATACAATCACATGTTCTTTCTATTTGCATTTATTAAAAACAAACGGATGAAAAACTATATAACCACACTCAACTCTTTTTTTCACTACTACAACTTAGAGATAAGACAACGATTAAAAACCATCGTTAAAAGATTTAACGATAGTTTATCAAACTATCGCCATATCCAGAGTTATTAAATGTCTAAGACATAGGATGAAGGTCGCACATGAAACACTGTAAGGTTCCAAAAAACGCACATTACACGACGGGTTTTAAAAAAATTGCCGCATAATGTGGCATATTTAACAACGGATTTTAAAAAAATTGTCATCTAATGTGCCTAAGAAACATTAAAAACCGTTGAAAGTCTTAAAAAACCTAAATTAAATATTCTTTGTTCAAACAACATCCTCATCAAAAGATTACTCACAACACAAATTTTGTAACGACGACACAAACTAAAAAGTTCAAAGAAACTTATTATTAATCCTCCTCACTTATCTAAATTAAATATTCTTAACAGGACTTAACAAAGTTTCTCTATAAAATAATACTACCAAAAAAAGCTTATAATACGATGTATAAATCTAAACAAACAACCTTTATTACAAAAACAAATCTTTTGAGAATTTTTAAATTACTCGGATTCCGGTAGTTATAATGGTATGATGCAACAACGGCGACAAGGGGCATGGTCATCTGTGTTTTGGCGGCAGCGCGATGACGACATCTATGGTTTAGAGAGTGAAAAGTTTGAGGAAGAGATGAAGGGCATTTGGGAGGAACAACTTCAAGGTTTGAGAGGCGAATGAATTAGAGAAAGGAAACACTGTTTTCAAGAGAATCTCACCACCTTGCATATCAATACTCTATGGGAGTGTAAATCCGCTCTAACGGATGTGCCGTTCCACGCGCAGCCACCATCACAAGAAAGCTGACGTCGAGAGGAGTCCAAAGACGCAAAGCCCGACGACACACCCGGAGGCACTGTCAGAGCTCCAGCTAAATACTGAAGCTTTCTTTCTTTCTCTGAGCCTCTCTCACTAACTCTCATTCTCTTATTAATGTGTATTACTTTAGGATACGATATAAATTATGTTATATGTTCATAATTAGAGTTGCAAGTTTGGGCTAAGCTACGGGCCAATCTGAGACCCGACATTATTAGCTCGGCTCCCAACCCGGCCGGGCCTAAACCTCCGGCCCAGTGGGGCCTATGTTTATAGCACGAAAACTTATTCAGGTGAGCATAGCTTGGCCCGAACATACTTTCTAAAAAATATATATTAAAAAACTTTTATAAAATTTCAGAGCGACCAGGCCCGGTCCTAAGGTCATCGGGCTTTAGGGTCGGGATAGGCCTACCCTTCATTTTTTGGGCGGCCCAAACTTTCACCTCTATTCTTCATAGAGTCTCTGCATATGATGCCAAATTTTACCGGCAGTTGTTGAAGCACAACAGAAAAGAGATAACTGAAATCCCAAAAAAGAGCAACCTTTCAGAAGTAGGAGAAACCATTTAAATTACCATTTGCTTCCACGAGTGCAAAAGCTGCTTTTCAAGACTCTTTTTCAAGTTTTGAAATTAGGTACAAGCATTTTGCAGGCAAACACACAAGTATACTAGGATGTGCAACTGGCAAGTTGACAAACACCCAGAAAACACTGAAAGAGAAGTACGCGTAATAAAAGAGCCAAAGCCCAACGGCTATATTGAACAAGGGGCAAGTTTAATTTTAAAGCATGCACTTGCTAGCTTAGAGATTTCCAACAATATAAGAAGAACGCCTATTTCCGGTATTATGTTTATTAGAAAGCAGCAAAAATTCTTCACCTATAATATGGACTATAAGACAGGCAAAATACAAACACATACAAGGTCAGCTCATTATATATATATATATATCCAACTCTGTGATTTTTCACTTTAACGGTAAAAGTATAAGCTTCAAACTAACCCATAAGTAACGCAGGACAGAACACAGATAGAGCACTCATAGACTCTATAAACCCTTGCTACCGGGAAGGTCGATCCATTGCAATTGGACTTCTACTTCACCGCATTCAACGTTTCTCAATCTGAGGCAGAGATCTTGGATGACCTTGCCTTCATTCCACATGATGCTGCTTTCTTCAACCAAACAGTTTTGCCTGCTTGGTTGTATTCTTGTTATTATAGTGCCGCTTGGAAGGCCTTCCAAGTTCATCTTCAGAGCCTCTATATACGCTTTTATGTCGAATTCTGCATCTCCCATTTTGTCATCCATGCTAAACGTGTCGTGATCGTACACGGTCTGTAACGCATAGAAATAAAACAATTCTCATTCTTAACCGCATGATAGTTCCTTGAAGGTCTATGAAGTAAGTCAATAACATAATCTAATAGATGCATTAACTGCACTTGATTCAATATGTCCATCTTTGGCTCCCTATTCAACTAATATCTTGAAGCGGCGAAAATCTTAATTCGACAAACAAACTTTTTTGCATTCTTAACTCTGACTCCATAATTTAACCAAATCCTTTTTTTTTTTTTTTTTTTTAACAAACTACATCTTTATGTGAAAAAGACAGTTTAGAGAAATTTGTTTAAACGTAAGCAGTATAAAAGCTATACAGCTTAACCATACCAACATGAAACGAACTATTTTGTGAAAATACTTCCAATAGAGAGATACAGCATTGCTGCAAGGAAAATAGACAAACAAAATATACCAAATACAAATGCAAGAGTACAAGTAGGGCGCTAAATTTTAAAGTCTATAAGCAAACATTTCATCAGATCTAGAATCATAAGAAGAAATTTGACACTAAACTGTCTTATGATATAACTAACAACTCATAACCAGAAAAAAATATTTACATCATCACAAACAACAGTCTTTCTATTGTATTTTCAGAATAATGTACTAGTACAAGGAAGTCTGGAAGAGGAACATTGTTATAACCCTTGGGTAAAACTTATCCCCAAAAACTAGCTTGTAGGGAGAGGGTGCCCAAGTGATTATAAACCCACATGCTAAGTCCATATTTTAACAATGTGAGACTCAACCAAGATCCTAACATAATATTGATATGAATATCTATCATTAATTTGAATAGGCCCATTGTTGCTTCTTCTCTTTTTTCTTTTAATTTTAAATTTTTGGCAGTTGGATCTTAAATATCGATCATGACAGTAAGAGAATCGCTTACCAGCTTGACTGGAAGTTTAGGGTCTGTGACAGAAAGAGTTAGATCTTCATTCCACTCAGGGTTGACATCCTTTTTTATCACACGTGTCTTCAGTTTCTGCATCAAAGGTTTACATTCAATTAGAAAAGGCAGAACAAAAAGGAACTGCCTAATACTTTTTTTTTTTTGACTAATTGTTAAAAAAACAAAAACAAACAAACAAAGGAATCAAATTGAAGAAATGAAGAACTACATTTCTGTCCCTATTTTGCAACGCCGTGAAATACCTCACAATCAACAATTCTAACTCCAAATTTCTCAGACAATGATATAAAAAACTAGTAAAAACTTTTTGGTGAAAAACACCACATGCCCATGAAGGAATTTTATGTTTTATCCAAAAACAACAAACATCAACATATATACATTCCATTTTAGATATATAGACACACACCAATACTTATTGCAATATCTTTTATGAAAATTTATTTAGCAATAAGAATGAATGAATTATACATTAGGGGGGGAAAAGTCAACTTTTAAACAACAAAATCGAACAAGAAAACTGAAAAAAAAAAAAAAAAAGAACTACAATGAGAAGAAGGGACAGGCATTATCACTCTGTTTAACTTGAAAAATACTTCAATAAAAAAAAAAGAAATGGTGATAAATTAATTTGTTAATGCCAAGCCCGAATAGTATTAAGAAAATGGCAAAAGAGAAACCTGTTTGCCCATCTTGACGACGACATAAGGATCGCTGCTACGGACGTCTCGAACGGCGAGATTGATGCCGCGTTTAACACGGATTCTGAGGAGCCCCAGAAGATTGTCCATCAGAGAAGACGATGACGACGACGCTCTTCCTCCGCGGTTTGGTGTCGTTGGCGAATCCGTCATCCCCTCTTCTCTCTCCTCCTTTTTATACTCCCCCTCCCTCTCTCTCTCTCTTGCTCTTTCCCCCTCTTTATTTTATTTTACTTTATTTATTTATTTTATCTTATGAAATAAAAAACCAACAAACAAACCGTCCACCCCCAAAATGCACTGCACGTCAGTTCTTTGCATGAATACGAAACAAAACAAGATTATCAAAAATGTCATTGAAACAGCAGACAATAAAAAGGTGCCAATCAAATTTAAGGTATAAATATTCTCAAAACGCGGAGAGAACGAAAAGAAAAAGGGAAAAGTAAATCCAAATTGACAATTTGTACTACGTTTATTTTATAAATGTTGACTTTTATAAACGTTAATTAATGATTTGTATTCCTTAGTTTCAAGTGTCGCGATGATATCTAGAAATATGAAATCTACAAAAACAAAATGAAGCATAGATATCAACCACCGGTAATTATTATTATTATTTTTTTAATCCTCCCTAGAATTCGTCGATCAAATGTGATGCTCTTCGTATATTGATTGACTCTTTAAGAATGTGTTTGGTTAGAGGATTCATGTCATAATTTAAATTATGATTCATAATTTATTACAGTATTTTTTCTCATAAAAAATACACATAAATAAAAAATAATTCTGAATCATAATTCTGAATTTATAAACTAAACGTTCACTAAATACCAATAAAAACAAACGACAATCATCTTGGCCCACAACGCTTTCAATGTCCAAATAAACTTACCTGAGTTTTGTAAGTTTGTGGGTGGTGTGTCCTTTATTATTGTTACTCTTTTTTTTTTCTTGCTTCTTTGGGGGTGAATTGAAATGAAAGAGAGCGTTGGGGAGAGAGGTTGTTTTGTCCGAAAGAGTTTGAAGATTTGTAGCGAAGGGTAAAAGGCAAGCGAAAAGCGCGGTTGGGAAAGTGGAGAAATCATTGGAAGCGATATGTTTGAGGTTATTTTGTGGATCTCCCAAGTCCTCACGTCGTTAAGCCGCGAATGACGCGTTAAACGTGGACCCCATTTTTGTTCTCGAAGTGGGACGGAGGTCTGACCAATTATATCATCTTTTTATTTTTTTTAACAGCATCTTTTATTATTTTTTGAGTTATTTTTAGTTTTATTCGGAAAATAGACCCTGCATTTTGGAAATCTTATGGTACATTTAGTTGCCGTGTTTTGATTTGAATTATAATTTATAGTTCGTTATAATATTTTTTTACACAAAAAATATATATAAATTGAAAATAATTTTGAATTATTATTCTAAATCTATGAACTAAACGTCACATTAATTTAACCTAACTAGCAAAAGAAAAAAAGAAAAAAAAGAAGAAAAAGGATAACATAATTTGACCTTAAAATACCAAAAATACCCTTTCAAACAAAGAAAGAAAAAACTGAAAAAAAAATTCTAAATTTTAAGAGATTCTTTATGGTGGAACCCCACAAAGTGCTCCACCGGTGTAGTACTATTTTTTTAATCATTAAATTAATTTTTTAATAGTCATATATGTATATATTTGTATTAAAAATTTATAATATGTCGTACATAATTACAAGCTCTTACTGTAGATCTGACCTTTAAAAAAATAATTCAACAGTAAAAAAACAGTACTCTACTGGTAAAGCACTTTTTAGAATTCCACCATAAAAGGATCCTTAAGGCAATAGAAAGACAAAACATTTACTTTTTCTTGTTTTTAAACATTATTTTTAGAATTTTATTTTGTGTTTTTCTTTAACAATCTTCATTCCACTCAAGGTAGACATCCTTTTTTACTCGTTTCGGAGCATCCCAGGCTTCGTTTTGGAGCATCCAAGGCCTTCTAAAAATTCTGTAGGATGTCATTGTGATTAAGTTAAATCAATAAAGCCTTAACTGTAATTATCAAAAGTTGGGGATGTCATTATGTTTTTCTTTCAATTAAAAAAAAAAAAACATAAGTTTAACCGAACCTAATTACAACCTAAATGAATTAGTACCTAAATCCAGCGTAGAGCTTCAAAAATTAAATAAATAATCCCAAATATATTAACTAAATTAATTATGCACATTCATGCAAACAACACATGGAAGTCGCCGGCTAGAGCCCATACTCTAGTAGGTTGAAGACATATGATCTCCTCCTTTCTTTAGACATAGAAAAGAACACTCTCAACAAATCATGTTTTGTAGCCAAGATGTTTGTCGCTCGAAAGACTTGCAATTCAGTTAGGCCTTGTATTTTCGTCAACTCATTGTCTAGTTTAGCTTGCATAGTGGCCACCTCTTTATCATTTGACCAAACGTTGTCTAACTTTTGTGCCATTGTCGCTATAGAAGCAGCCATACTCCCAAAACTCTTACCCATCTCCTCCACAACCCTAATTCTAACTCTACATTTACGATTTGAGACACTTGGACTATTTTCTGCCGATTTACGCCGCCGGCTACTTGGTTGTTGAGTAAATGACACCTCATAGTCTCCTGAGCCATCAACTTGGGTCTCCGCATTCACATCGGCAACAGGATTTGACTGCAAATCTACAATGTCCAAATCTTCTTGGTCCGCATCCTCTCTTTGTATGTCATCCCTGTCGATAGAACTGCGTACATTGGCACCACTAGCTCGCTCCTTACAATAGATCTCCTTCAATGTTTCATAGTGCAGAAATGGTTTACCATACAGTCCATTTGCTTCCCTGTGGCTCTACAAGTCAAGCACATCATAAACCTTTGAGAGATAAATCGATGAACGCATATACTGAATACCAGAACAAGATACGTGCAGATTTACCTTCACCCATTCGTTATAAACACGTTTATCACATATTAACATCATCTGTTTATCGTTCCAACCAAAGCCTCTATGAGATAACATCTCAGATAAGGCAAAATATTTTGACTTCAACGTTTTGATCCGCGATTCAATGTGGGGTGAGGCCTTTAATCCACAACCAGGTAACTTCCCTTCCATCATTGTCTCCAGTTGAATTGCGTACCCATTCTTGAAGCCAGAATCACCCCGCCACTTGCTGCTTTGATATAGTTCATGCAATGATTCAAGCAATGCAGCGTCCTCATCCATTGTCCAAAAATGTTTATTCTTGCCTCTTCCTCTTTCTATGGTCTCTGTATTAGTCTGCATCCTACACGACTGAACAAGAAAGACCATAAACAAACAAACAATCTGAGCCTCACTCTGTAATACAAGCATCAATCCAAGATCTCCACGTTATCCCATTGAAAAAGAAAACAAGTAAAATTTGAAAACAAAATTTGAAATTCCAAGCCCATGGTAAATATGGTGGAAATTGAATTTACAGAAGATGCGGCTTTGGCTCAGAAATGAAAGGAATGCAAACATATAAATTACAAGTACACAAACCTGCAGATCTTTCATAAGCATCAAATGTCAAAATTATTGTTGCCCACGACAAGGCTTAGTTAACAAAAAACAATAAAAAGTAAAAACACTTTTTTAACTTGGTCATAAACTTGCTAGTTGCTATGGAAACTTTTTTCTTTTTTTTTCATTTTGTTATTTTTTAATGCAGCACACAAAAATCAACAATAAGCAAGTCAATTTGAACATTTGTCTCCTCCAACAGAACACTCTCGCACAGACCAATTGAGTATCTAAATCAACATCTTGTAAACCACATAACAAACCAACCAAACATGTATAGTTTATATAAGAAATGTTGAGAGAACTTGGCTTGTACATTTAATTTCTCTGTTAGTATTTGTTATCCTTTACTTAATTGTATAGTCAGTTAGCATCGTACAGAAGTGTACAGGTAACAGCCTGATTCCTCACCGTACTGCAACTGATTCTCAAGGCTATATAACTAATTTTTAGCTCTGGGCTCAGTAACTTGCTGAGCCTTTCACACATTCCTTGTGCCTCTCGTCTTCTCTCTAAAATTTTCTCAAACTTATACCTTCTAAAACTTTAGAAACAATATCAAAACTGTACAGAAAACCAAAATTAATAGTAAACAAATTAAAATCTCATTTACAACATGAATAAAAAGAAGATCAAAACTATAGAGAAACCCAAAATCCATTGGCTTCAATTTGATAAGCTAGTAAGCTACTCACTGTTCTAAAAGATGGACCCTACAAAAGAGAGAAGAAATCGAATCTAGGTCTGTAAGAAATATATTCAAAATCTTCACTCATTATAAAAATTCGTTGTATATCTTCTTTCCTATTCCCTACCGGTCAACCAATCTGTAATTTGCAAGTGAACTTCCTGAGCTCTAATGTACCAATCCAACACGGTTCATTAAATTCCCAATTGTAAACTAAAATGAAATTGATCACTAGAAAAAGCAATTTGATTGAACTATTTCTATTAAAAATATTTAAGAACATAGAAAGAAAAAAAAATGAAAACAGGGCCCACTATTGGATATTTTCCTATTCACTCAAAAATATGATTTAGAAAAATAAATAAAAATAAATAAACTTAGGTCCTGTTTGATAATGCTGTAGGTTTAGAAGAATTGTTGTCAACAATGGTAAAGGGAAAAGCAGCTGTGACAAAAAGAAGATGAGTGTTTGGTTAACTGTAATTCTAAGAACTGTAATTCTAAGTGTTGTTGGCTCCAAAAGCAATATAATAGTGTTTGGTTATTAATTTTTTTAGCAATAATCAAAATATATACATATATATTTTTTAAAATTTTATGAAAGAAATGTCCTTCAAAAAAAATTTTATGAAATAAATGCTTGCTTAATTTTGAGGAGAAAAAAATCAGCATATATTTGTTCGCCACTTTCTCACTAAGATAAGAGCAATAATAATTAATGTTTTCATTTTTTTCATAAAAAAAAAATTATTTACATCAAAACCAAGTATTGATGTATAAATCGCAAATAATACCCAGTTTTGGGGTCCAATATTACTTTGCCTTGTCGTATTTTACCGTCCATTTGGGGGCCCTAAGGCTTTTTCTTTTCTCATTTATCATCTAAACCAGCATATTAGTAAGTAAATAAAAGATTATAAAAGAAAAGAAAAGGAAAAACAATAGAACAGTAAGCAAACAATCATATGATCTGATAAATTGATATATAAGTCGATCATCATAACAAATAAGAAAAAAATGGATCAAGATTGATTCATTTGCACATTAATTGAACTGCCAACAAGCAGGACTTTAATGGTTAGGGAAGGATTATCGGGGCCAAATAGTAATACGGTTCATGTAATGGACAATTAGTTTTGTTTTGTTATTGTTTTTCCCTTGCTAAACTTGCTCGCATCATTGAAAAGCTCACGAATCAGATCAAAAGTGAATCAACGGGGAAATAAAAATAGCAAAGTACCCATACAAAAAGATAGAAAACGAACAGGAAAAAAAAAAAAAAAAAAAACAGATGAGAACAAGAGAGAGATAGAAAGAGAAAACATGAAAACTGATCATAGAACCAGCACCTTGACAAAACAAGACCCAAATCAAAAATCAAACCAAAACCCAAAAGAATATGGGGAAATAATCCAATTCTAATAGATAAACCACAATCGAAATCCAAAAGAAAATGAAGAATGACGCAATCGCATCGTACCTGAAGTTTCGGGCAAAACTCTCCGATTTCTGAAATACTGCTGGCGAGAACGAGATAGGGATTAGGGCTTTTGGTGGAGAGTGAAACAAAAATGTTAAGAGTTAAGGGACACGGTTAGTCATTTTAAAATTTTCATTTTCTATTTTGTATATGGGTATTTGTGGTATTACAAAAAATTATTGATGCCTCAAAGGTTTGATTCCTATTTGAGATTTCCCGTTTTCGGAAAAAGGAAAATTGGTTGGGACTGCAAGGAATCAACTCTACTATTGTAAGACTATTATGCTAATAATGGAATGAGAAAAGAAAGGAATCCCTTTCCAGGGGGCTGCCACCAGAGAGAGGAACGGGAATCCCATTACTCCTAAAAAAATGATGGGTGCGTTTGGAATTGGTTCTAAAATAATTTTATTTTCTATATAAAAATAAAAATAAAAACGTTTTCATTTTCATTTTAGAATTATTTCTAAAAATGCGTTTGGTAGTTTTATTCAGCGATTGATTTCAATTTAAAAAAAAAAAACTGAAACTGCGTTTGGTGGTTTAATTTTTAAAAACATGTAATAATATTTAAAATAATAATATATTAAATAAATAATATTATTAAATATATTAAGTAATAATATATTAAATAAATAATATTATTAAATATATTAAGTAATAATATATTAAATAAATATATTGAATAAACATCATTATATAAGACAAAAACGATTTCAGAAAAAAGAGAGAAGAAAATGAAAAAAAAAAAATGAAATCCGTTTTTCAGAAAACGAAAACGAGAAATTGAAAATACATTTTTTTCGTTTTTAATTTTTCACAAAAGACAAAAACGGTTTTGTTTTTGTTTTTAAAAAACTTTTAGGCCAAACGCATTTTATGTTTCCGTTTTCATTTTTTAGTCTTGAAAAATGTGAAAAATAGAAATGAAAACAGAAACAAACAAGGGCAAAGTTTTTGGTTCATTAAAAAAAAAAAGTTGGGTGTCACAATACATCGGCGAGGTCATCGAGCACGCTTCTTCCTAATCTGCAAAGGCCAGGAGGAGGATACACGTTCATGTACGAGGTGGAGTCGAGGTCTGGTGGGCTGAAGAGAGAAAAGGAAAACGAGGAGAAAATGAAAATAAGTTTTTTTCGTTTTCAGATTTTCAGAAAACGACAAAAACGGTTTTGTTTTTGTTTTGTAAAATTTTTTTCACCAAACGCGTTTTTTATACACGTTTTCAGTTTTTAACCTCGAAAAATGTAAAAAATGAAAACGGAAACAGAAATAAACAGGGCCGATATTTCACGTGTTCGGTTTCTGTGAATTTTGAACAATAATATAGGTTAAAATCTCTTCATGTAATGAATACCTCTCATCGATTTTAGGCATATTTGAGCAAAGATTGAGAGATTTTTCCACCACAATCATCATACTTACCTACGCGTAATCAGAATGGGCATGAATCGAAGTTGGCTAGATTTGAAGTGGATATGATTTGGAATAAGGAATCGGAGTCGAAATAATTTATTTACTTAGTGATAGGATTTAGAATCAAAATGACTCCAAATCTCATTCATGTATTTACTTACACCCATAATCAGAAGGAATATACCCCTTAAATCAATTTTATATTTTTAATTTAAAAAATAAATTGAGCACTTATTATATTAAAATTAATCATAATTAAAATATTTAATATAATTAAAATACTTAGTGTAATAATAGGGTAATAATAATAAATATAAATTGTACAATTATTTAAAATATAAAAATAACTCCTTAAATTTTAAATAAAATATATAAAAATATAAAATAGTGTTAAACATTAAAATATATGATTAATTTATTAAACAAATAAATTACATATTTATTATATTCAAGTGAACAATAATTAGGCTAATATTATAACATTAGGTAAATAAAATAATAAATATATGTTTTAATTATTATTTTTTGAATTTTATTTTGAATTTTATATTTATAAGTAAAATAGGGGTATGATAGTAATTTAATGTTAACATTAAGAATGAGAGCTTCAATTCCAAGGGGGGCATAAGAGTGTTAATCTCATTTCTCAATCCTAAATTTGAGTAGAGCCTACCAATTTTACTCCTATTTCACAATAAAAAAGAGCAAATAAATATAGAGATCGGCTCTCATTCTCTACTCTCATTCTTCAATCTTAATAGTAAATCATGTTTTTACCTGGACTACCCGTACTCCCAAAAGTACCGTAGCACAGAAAGAGCATAAAAATATGCTATTTACTTTAATTAAGATAAGAAAAAATACTATTTGCTGCATTTTGTCATTTTATATTTACCTACATAATCTTGAGCACTTATGCGAAGTTTCAACTAGTCTTTAATAATGGAAAAAAATATTAGTTTTAGGAGAGGCTTTTTGTTATTATTTTAATAACGTGAAGAAAAGGTATAATTATATGCAATAGAGTCTATAAAGTTTTACTGGGATATCTTTAGCCAGTAGTGGAGGGAGGTGGGGTTAGGGGTAGGACCGGTAAAATAAGTCATGACACGGCAGCACGACTCGAAAATAACACGAATTTCATGGGTTAGGGTTGAGAAAAAAGATGTTCAGGTTAGAATTGAGTCGACCTGAAATTGACACGAAAAACAAGGGTCAATATCAAGTTGGACCCGCCTAACCCGAATATGACACGAAACTCGTAAAAAACTAAAAAATACATACATTTTTCATTACATATATTTTTATTTTATGATGAACTTATGATATCATGATAGTTATACTCAAAATTTTATACTATTATTTGCTTAATTTCAATTGAAGTTATTGTAATTTAGTGTGACGACCCAATCTAGGAAGGCGTCTCTTAAACTTACTATCATGAAGTAGTTTAAAATACTTTTAATAATTAAAGTGAAATTTACAGATTTTTTTTTTCAAAAGATCATACATTAACTTTTAAATTATAAGTGAAGTCTCGGTCTTCTTAAAACCATACTACATACATATAATTAAAAAGATCTTATTATAGTAAAACATATTGCGGAATAAAAATGCGAGCGGAATTCATTTCTCATTCTCCACACTGCTCGCCTACTGTTGCGCATTGTTCATCATTCACTTTTCATTTGTTGCTTTCCTATAGTATAAATACATCTTAGGAGTGAGTTTATACTTAGTAAGTAGGAATTTAAGTATCGCTAACTAAAAACAAAATACTTAAAGCATAACAGTAATGCATGTACCAATTATGCTCTTTTATGAACTTGACTTATTAATTCTTATGGGCCCGAGTGTTCGCACCGATTACGCGCGATCAGCGGATACAGAGGGTTTGTAAGGTCCCCAACTACACCATGACCATAATTCATTTCATCATTTTTTCCCTGAACATAAGCCCCCCAATCTCGGGAGGTTGGTAAGACACTCAACTTTAATCTGTTCTCATTAATTTCATTAGTGAGCATGTTACATGATATGAAATGATATTATATATTATAGAGCATAAACATGTATATAAGCTATGTATAGATTTCACTTTAAAACTTATTCATACTGTAAGCAAGATTCCTACTTACCTGCTATCAGTCAAGGTTGCGACTATATTATATTACTCGTTAAGGTTAACCTCTACTGCTGTGTTCTATAAAGAAAACCTATTGAGAGTGTGAATTTGACTCATTATAAGCTAAACTATTAGCTTAGTCTATTTAGGAATTCATTCCTATACTTAGAAATATTCCCTTTTTTAAATAGGGATCATTTAACTTCTTTTGCATTACAAGGATCGTTTTAATAAATTCTTATCATATATTTTTCCTTAATTGCCTTTGCTAATCGGTCTTAACTTAAATCAGTTATTTACCATGATTTTTGTGTAAGTTACTATTTCACATTATTTCTTAGATTGGGCCCAAAATTGTATTAAGGCTCATTAATCTCCAACATGTCTACAACGGTCTTTTACACTAGCGTGCCTGACTTAGGCTTGAAAAGTTGCGGGTCTAGTATAGGTGTTGGGCCTGTACTTAGTGTTAAAAATTCTCAATCCAATATTATTTTGAAATCATTAGTAAATCTCATTTTACTGCTAGTAATATCGTCGGATACTAGGAATTGGACCCGTAAGCACTTAGTGATTTTTTTTAGAAGATAACCATAAGTTTGTAACACATTAAAAACTTCTTATTTCGTCTTAATATGATCTAAAAGTTTCGTGTTTCATGAAAAATGAGGTTCAGCCTCAGAATGGGGCTTAAATCTTAAAATAACAAGGGCACAAATATTATTTCACGCAGTTTTTGATAATGTCTCGAAAACACGTCCTAGAGTCAAAATTGTGATTTTTTGCAGTCACGGAGATTTATTCGTAACGTCAAAAAATTTAAAACTAGTGACTCAAAAATCCCAAAATTTCCCTCTAAAGGGTCCAAAAACAGCAAAACAAAAACTAGTTCAAGTTGACAGTTTGGACAGTTTTGATGAATTTCTTGGCAACTTTGGAAAAACGTCTAAAAACATATTTTAGGGGCAGAATCGAGATTTTTTCCAATCAAAAGAAAATGTTCACCACATCAAGATCTACAACTTTTGTGAAACATAATTTTTCTCAATTTGGAATTTAACAACTAAGAATTTTAAGTCAAAGTAGACTAAAAATTTTTATTTGAAAATAAAGCTTACCAACTTAAATTTTTTCCATCATTATCCTCTTAAGGTTAACATGAAAAATTTAGAACTTGTTCCAAACACACAAAACAAAAACCTTAAAACATGAAATACAATTTCGAAACATGGATCTAGCGTTAAAAATCCCATGCATGTGAAGATTTAACCTTTTAATACACATAAAACACAACTTTATAAACAATCTAAACTTTGTTCTTAAAGTTAAGAGATCGAGATAAGTTTTTAAAAGTCTTACCACAAGGCTTAAGAGAGGAAGGATTTTGACCACCAAAATGAGAAAGTCCTACAATACAAAGATTTAAACTTTTTACTCTATAAAAATCTAAACTTGAACATTCTTAAAAAGAAAAGAAAAACTAAGAGATTACCCCTTCAAGATCACTTGTAAAAACTCTACCAAATGCTTATTCTCCTTTTAGTACTTTTGGCTAGTGGGGTTTGAGTGTGGAAAAAGAAAAATTTTGAGAGAGGTGGTGAGAGGGAAGAGGTTGCCCAACACAAGAAAAGAGAGAAAAAGTTGAGAAAGGTTTAATGCACTTAAGTGATCATTTATTTAGACTTAGACTAATCTTGATTAGTCTTTATCCTAATCATTTTAATCTAACTTAGTTAAACTAAACTTTGGCTTAACTCTCACTAAGATAAGCGCCACTTAAAAGGAGAAAAAGAGAAAATGTGGCACCTCAAAAGGCTTTTTAATTCTTCATGTCTCATCATTGTCTCCCACTAAAGTCCTCTTTCATCATATCAAGCTTGTGCTGACAGTGATTTCTGGATCAGTTTTCAGGACAAATGTTTCCAGTGATTTTTAAAACACAGTCCTACACTATATTCGGTAGAAATTAATACCGGTTTAGATTTAAAATCTTGTATATTATTTGAGCTATTTTCTGACTTTTAAAAGATGTCTTAAAATAACTTAAAATCTGAGTTCAACATACGTGTCTTAAACTCTCAGTAAAACATGGTAACCGACAATGTCGATTTTCGAGCCTGGCTTTATGGTTTTTTACTGAAAACGAGACTCACATAACTCTGATTTTTACTAATTGGCAATTAAGGATTTTTTTAAATGTTAGAGTGCTTCTCAGAGTAATGCTAACACTATACAATACTCAGGAATTCTTATGAGTAGAATTACGAGTCATAGTCGAATCAAAAAATTTCTCCTGTCTTAATTTGTGGTGAAGATTATCGACCAAGTCATGACATAAAATTTTATATATAGAATTTTGGAATAATATTATTAACTCCATAAACAAAATATGTCATTATCTAGGAAATCCATGATTTAATTATGTAAATTACACTAATTAACATCAAGATTTTCTCAGTCATTACATTTAGTGTGTTATGAATTTTAAATTATTTCTAATATGTAAAAAGCTAAATAAAAGTATACAATTTTCGTGTCAATTTCGGGTTCACGAGTCAATTTCGTGTCACGGGTCATTTTCGTGTCGTGTCGTGTCAACTCGTAAAGTGGTCTTGTCGTGTTTGTGTTGCGGTTTTTAAAAAATTTCGTATCACGAGTCGTATTCGGGTTGACTGTAAATTTAGAAAGAAACGATCAAAATGCGACACAAACACGACACGTGACATGAATTGCCACCCCTAGCCGGGGGCATGTCAAATTTTAAATATAACCTCACAAAATTCAATCTCAATTATTATTTTTTTTTATCTTTTTCTATTAAATATATTACTTTTACATGTATCTAATTGAATTATTATTTTTTTTCAAATTTACTCCTGTGAAACATTTTTTATTTCAAATTAGTACCCTTTAAAAGACTTTTTCATATAATCTTTATTATATCAAAAGTAAACCTCATAAAAAAATTTTATGATACATATTAAAATAATTTTTGTCAAATGTGCCTCTAATTAAAGATTTTTTTCCTCTTAACGACTATTTTCTCATAAACACATTTTCTCTAATTTGCCTTGTTGATGTAGGTTTTTTTTCCTTCCAATGAGTGCCTATGTACTTAATCAATATTTTGTTGTTTACGGCACTCTCAACTACTATTTTTTTATACATATTAGGTACTTTTAAATGGTTTTTTTAATCTAATTTACACGTTCATAACTAGTTAATAAAAAAAAAAAAAAAAAAAAAAAAAAAAAAAAAAAAAAAAAAGCTAATAGTATTAGGAGTTTACTATGTTAGCGATTTTAATATTTTTACTTTGTGCCTCCTAAAATAAATCCTAACTTCACCACTGCCACCAAATAGTTTCCCTCTGAATTCTGTAAAAAGAAAGGTAAACTCGAAATATTTGTTTTACATGTAAATTTATGCTTATTTTTTCAAAGCCATAATAAGGAAAAACCTAAAAAGAGAAAAATCTTAATAACGCAAAATAATGTATGATGTACGAAAAACAATGTTAGGGAATCTAAAACATAAAGACCATAAAGATTCATGTTATTTTTTCAGCAACACAAGATTTATAGCCATGCATAATTGATGTGCTAATATTAACTTTTGACATTTGAGTAGATAAATCTTTCTTCAGTGTAACACTATTTTTAATATTAAATTTGTCAGAAACTATACTTAATAGAAAATTTTACACCAAGTATACCAAATATTAAATTAGAGCACAAACTAAAAACACGCGTGAAATATATCATTTTTGCATTTTCAGTACTCAAATTAACATTAACATAGACCTTATTTACAACATAATGTGCAATATTTCGCCTTGTGAGTATAAAGGATGAAAATATCAATATTCATGAAAATTATATTAGTACTTAAATTTTGTGGATATATCGACAGAAATATCAATTTTAATAGAAATTGATGTAAAATACAGAAATTCATATAAAAACACTTTATTTTTAAATGAGATTTCAAGAAACTCTAAAATAGCTAATAGTATATAAATTAGATAAGCTTCCTAATCAAAATACCAATTATATGATAAATATGCACAATAAAATGTGATCATAATACCTTAAATATTAAATAAGCATTCATAAATTAAGTAAAATAGCTAAAAGCCAACCTAACCCAAAACACCTTACATTCGTAGTTTCATACAAGAAGATAAATTATCAATACCAAAAGAAGTTTTTATAATTAATTTGAAGGTATCTAAAACACATCATTGATTTAAACAATATTGACGCCTATACATGAAGTTTGAAATAAAAAGGACAAAACTCTTACTTTGTTAAAATTTAAATTATAATTTTTATATATGTTTAAAATTACAAATATTTTCAAAAAATTTACAGATATTTTTATAAAATTTTCACGATATTTAGCCATTTAACACTACACTTTTTATGAAAATGGATATTTTCATGAAACTATCAATATTTAATGAAATTTCCACAGAAAATTTAAGATATTTAGCAGAAAATATACTACATGCTTGTTTGGTTTGAAAGTTCAAACCAGTTAATTTGAATTAAAATTTAAATTTTAAGAAAAAAAAAATACTCTACAAAAACTTTTTAAATTTAAAATTTTTATGATTTTGTATTTTGAACTTTCAAACCAAACATGAACTACATTTCCACAGAAATAACGGTGCAAATGTCCATTTTTCAATCCTTGGTGAGCACTAGGGGTGAAAGTCGGTAGGGTCAGTTTTTGGGCTTATTTTGGGCCAGCCTGCAATCATCGGCCTGAGAAAATGTTGGGCCGCAACAATTAATTAATTTTAGAACCCGTATACCATTCGGTTACCTCGGGTAACCTCGGGTCTTCCAGATTACTTCGGGTAAACCAACTCCAAATTTTAAGTGCGACATTCTTCCTGGCATTCTCTGAATCATCCTAGCACGAAGAGCAAATAAACATCCCAAAGCAAAGCAAAGCTACTAAATAAACTCCATAAATGCTCCTCATGTCGGAATTGCACTAAAATCCCAAGAAACAAACAAACACTCCCGAAACTGCCAAAAATCTGCGTCTGAGCAAAACTCCTCAAAAACCCATTTCAGAAAATCAATGAACCAGAGTAAAGAAAACCCTAATATCCTTTTCTAAATGGTGAACATGGTTGTGAATGGAAAGTGAAGAAAACCCATTAAGCATTCACATTTAAGAAGTGATATGGCCAAGAAAGAAGAGTTCTTTACGGTGGAAAAAGAACACTTTCATTCACTTTAGCGTGTTTCTAGAGAGAGAGAGAGGAGAGAGAGAGAGAGAGAGAGGTAGGTGATATAGGGTTTTTTTTTTTTTTAAAAGTGCATAAGGTTATTTTGGGCTGAGTAGGGTTAAACGAGGTAATGGTCTTGGGCCCACGACCCTACCTGCGGGTTGGGCTGAGGAGAGAGAGAGAGAGAGAGGTAGGTGATATAGGGTTTTTTTTTTTTTTTAAAAGTGCATAAGGTTATTTTGGGCTGAGTAAGGTTAAACGAGGTAATGGTCTTGGGCCCACGACCCTACCTGCGGGTTGGGCTGATTTTAACCTGAAAAAAAACTGGATAGTCTGGTTCGGGGTGATTTCTTTCACCTTAGTGAGCACGAAGGGATTCATTCTTATTCCTGATTGTTGCTTCTCTACCCAAGCGGGCCCTTCAAACTGTCCAAAATGTCCAAAAAGCCCCTGCATGCAAAACCGCTCAATTCCTCTCTTCCCTCTCTCACAACATCGCGCGCTACTTCATTTCGCAACACGGAAGTAACAAATTCCTGGCGCCAAAATGGAGGATCATATTGACAGTGAACCCTGGGAGGCCCTAGATATTGACGACTCTGACACTCCCTTTCTTCGACCTTGCAAGCGCCATAACCAAGACCTTCCTATTCTCTCCCAATCCTCATCTTCTCCTTCTCAGTCTCAGCAGCCCAAGCCCTCCCCTCCCTCGCCGCCGCTCATTCCCGGTCCCGCCGGCGCCGTTCAAGCTGCCATGCACCGGAGAGCCCGTAAGGACTGGTCCTTCGCCGGCGATGAAGATCCGATCCCTACTCAGGAGTACATAAGGAAGGTTCTTGAAAATGGCGATGTCTGTGACGACGACGACGATTTTACCAGTAACCCCTGGCTTTCTGCTTTGGATTTTGTTCAAAGAGAAGGTGTGGATTTTGGACTTTTCTTTCTTGGATCGTCAAATTTTGGTTTTTATTTCTCTAATTTTCGTTTCGCTTCTTCTCTTGTTTTGGTTTGTTTGAGTTAGGTAACATGGCGATTTCTGGAACGCCTCCGAGGTCGATCAAAAAGGGGATTCACACTGACAAAGTGGATTGGGTATTTTACTTTGTTAATTTCTTAATTATTAGTGAAATCGTTCAAATCGAAAATATGAAATCCTTTTGGTTGCTGAGAAATAGTAACAAACAAAAGCTTTTAATTTCCAGAAGCAGAAACTTAGGGATGATAACAAAAACTTCCTATGTGTTTTATTGAAATGCTAAACTCCGCCTCATTATTTATTTATTATTATTATTTTTTAAAGAACTTTACTTGCTCCTTATGTTTTGCAAATGGTGTTACTTCTCCGGAGAGGTCTCGAACATGATTAGGAAATAGAGGATAGTTTTAGCACGATATGCAAAACATTCATATGCTTTGTATAACATAGGGAATGCGCGTAGCATTTCTGAAAATACAGGGTGGAAGACAACAGTAAGATAAAACACACTGAGGTTTTTTTTTTTTTTTAATTACCACAACTAAAACATATAATGGTAATCCACATGGTTGAATTGGAATTGATCAGTGACTTCCCTAGGTTTTCTTGATCTTAATTGACAAATCTATTGATATTTTCCCTTTTATCTGTATACTTGTACAATAATATGGCTTTTGTTCCTAGGTTGTTGCTCTTATCAAGTCTTGTACTCCAAATGGTCTTGGTGATTTGATGGTAACTCTGAAGGTAAACTTATTGGGATATGAACATTAGTAGAGTGTGAATTTCTTTTTCATTATGTAGTTTACTGCATTCATATGGATTGTTGCTTCATGGCTTGGCTGATGACTTAATTTCAGGACCCTTCAGGTACAATGGGTGCTAGCATCCACCGCAAAGTTCTTTTAGATGAAGAGTTTGGGAAGATCATATCCGTTGGTGCTGTTTTAGTACTCAAGAAGGTTTCGTTTTCATTTTATATTCACCATATTTCTATTCATGCCATGAATATCAATGATACCAAACATGGTACACTGAGTAATTATTATTATTATTGTTTTTATTTTTTTCAGGTTGCTGTATTTGCCCCTTCACGCTCTGCGTATTATCTCAATATTACTCTAAACAATGTGGTCAAGGTATTTTGTCTTTTAATATTCATCCTTAATACTGAGGTACTAGCAAAAACTGCTCCACTATTTTCTTTTTCAATCTTGTTTGACTTCTTAGAGATGTAATGCATCACAGGTTATGGTATGGAAATTAAAAAAAAAAAATACAAATCAAATAAAATGCAATAAGATTGGTGATGATTTGTCATGTTTTTTTTATCAAAGAGTTATAGTCCGCAAAGAGACTTGGCAAAGAAAAGATTTATAAGTAACAGTTTGTTTGGTGTTAAAGATTAAACAATGGTTTCTGTGTGAGATAAGGATCTTCACATGTTTTTATTAACTGACTTATAAATTGAAACTAGATGTAAAATTAATATGGAATTCTGAAGAGAAACTAGACAACAGTTTGAAGGCTGGTTGAGTACTGGTATTTGAGGAAGGATATTAAAGTTAATTTCTGTCCTTCACGTGTCCTTGGGGTGGCAAGCTTCCCTCCGTGCGAGTACGAGACTTCTGGTCTTCCAGCTATTGCATGAAACCTCACCTACTTTGTTAGATACATATGTTACTTGCAGGTAACTGCAGTGGAAAAATTCGTAGGAATTCTTCTTTTCAATAGCTGTATACAAAATTGCCAATTCCTTAATTTCTTTAGATCGTGTCAATTTTTATCCACTTCATCTGGTAAAAACCATTCATTATCCTTTTGGAAAATATGTTTGCTTCAAAGCGGGAAAAAGGACTTTACTTCTTCAGTGCGTTCTACTTGTTTGGCTTATTCTACACCCTAATGACAAGATGTGTTCGAAATCCACACAAGACAACTATTGAGCCAAATTTAGGAGGTTATATTCTTTTGATATAAAATTGTGATTAAAACTGAACCTTAGGTCTTTAGTTATGATTGTGAATGGAATGATAGAGAGCAGAGTGAAGCTCTACAAATGCAAAGATGTGATAAAGCACGCAAAAGGGTACACTATCATTCACTCACTTGATAATGATTGTATAGCTAATCATTTTTCTTGACACGTGTTACATTTTTACAGGTCATGTCTAAGGACAGTGGCCCTCCCTCAAAGACGAACTATCCATCTTCATCAGTCAGATGTGCTGCTGAAACTTCAGGTAATTAGTCTGGTGTTGTCCTTCATTTTACTTATTAAGCTTCTTAATTCTTGCAGCAATAGTGATTTGATCTTTTACCAATCTGGTCTCTCTCTCTCTCTCTTTACCTTCCCTGCGTTCTTTTTGTCTATTTGTTTAAATTGAACTGTCTTTCTTAGTTTCTAAGGAAGTCTTTCCCTTCCCTGCGTTCTTTTTGTCTATTTGTTTAAATTGAACTGTCTTTCTTAGTTTCTAAGGAAGAACTTTCTTTTTTGTATATCTGTTTTGAACAAGCTGAGGATACAAACGTATATACAAGTACCAGAAATTTATTCATCTAGCAGCTACTATCTAAGTAGCTATAAATAGATTTTACAAATAATTACAACTAACAACTACTAAAACTCTAGATTCTTCCAACAGTTTCTCTAATTTTTCCCCCCTTATTACAGAACGCTGCAATGCGTCACGTATGCCACAGATAATGGTAACACAGGAGAGAACCGAAGGAATCATGAGTAATCTGAGAAAAAGATCTGAGCGGAGAGGAAGTGTGCATGGTAACAGAGTATTAGAAGGCAACACAATACCAGACATCAGCTGCTTTAGCAACGAGAATTCCAGAAACCCAACTGCCAATACTGAAAAAGAATCTTCATTCAAAAAAATTGCAGTTACAGAGAATACTTGTAGTGACCACGTAATTGTGACAGATAAACAGCCTAACCTTTGGATACCGGCTGAAAGAGATAATTCTTCACATAGCACACAAACCATTAATGCCACAGCAAACCTGGTTGAAGTCTCTGCTGACCAAGAAACTGAAATTGCGAGTGGAACTAAACCACAAACAAAGCTGCCAGTTTCAAGAATCTCACCCCCAGAGTGGACAGATGAGCAGCTGGATGAACTTTTTGTGTTTGACGACTGAGGCAATGAAAGATTCTACTATTGCGACGATTGTAATGCATATGTTCATAGGACCTATAAACGCTTACTTTCGTTTGCAAAATTGTTTTGAAAAGTTTTTTGCTCTATTATTGTAAATATGGCAGCAAAATTTTGTTCTATTAAAGATATTCTTCCTTTTTTTTTTTTTTTTTTTTTTTTGTCTTTTTCAATCGTGCTGGACGATTGTAATGCATATGTTCATAGGACCTATAAACGCTTACTTTCGTTTGCAAAATTGTTTTGAAAAGTTTTTTGCTCTATTATTGTAAATATGGCAGCAAAATTTTGTTCTATTAAAGATATTCTTCCTTTTTTTTTTTTTTTTTCTTTTGTCATTTTCAATCGTGCTGGTGTTACCAGGTTGATACATCACAAAAAGCTGGAGTCTGCCGTGAAAATTTTAGGCCGTGTTTGGAATTGTTCCCGTTTTTTGAGAAAAAATAAAAATGTTTTAAAACAACTTTTAGCGCAATAAAGACAAAAAACGGAAATGAAAACGATTTTTTAGTTTAGTGTAAAATGAGAGAAATAAAAAATGATTTTTAGTTGTTTTTTATTTTTTATTTTTGTTTTTTTCTCTCTTGAGCAAAGAGAAAGAGAGAGACATTAATGAGTTTTTTTATACTAAAATAATTTTTTGATAAAACTATCAAACGTATTTTTAAAAATAATTTCTGTTTGAGATTGAAAACGTTTTCATTTTTATTTTTATATAAGAAATAAAATTATTTTAAAACGAATTCCAAACGCATTTTTAATGATGTCAACCCAGTGTGCCCTATTCAATTTATACTCCAATCAGAACTCGGAAACATACCACTTTTACGTAGCAAGCCAAAAGACCCAAATAGGGTCGTTCTCTTCTCACATTTTCTTCTCTCCCTCTCTTCTCTGCAACTCAGACACTGCCCCTTTCTGTCGGGCCGCAACTCCCATTTTACTTTTTTCCTCTTATTATCTTATACCATTTTTCCTCGTGTGTTTTTAATTTTTTTTTCCTTTGTAATATTGTATGTATTTTATTGAAATGTTTTTTTTTATAACTTGTTGAAATAATTTTTTCCAGTGTGTCCTTATTTAAATATCTTTTTTCTTTTCAAATGTACTCCTTAATTAGTTTTCTATCTATAATTTGTACTAAATATGATCTAGTAATCTCTAAATCTATTAATAAATATTAAAGTGGTCGTCTCCCTCCAACTAATGATATAAGATGCAGCCAGTTACTTAGTTGACTGAATCAACGTATGACCTAACTCGTTGCGAGTGTTCGGGACTAAACTATCAAGTATCAACCAAGTTCTACTCGATTCTACAAGTTGACTGAACCATATCAGGTGGACCTAAGTCAGGTACCAATAATTCTTGTGATGCAATTAGGCTTGATTCATGAACCCAAACCACGTTTGAAGAACTCATGTGGGCGGTCCAGAACCATTGATAATCAAATGGACCAATTTATTTCTTAATCTGATCCGATTTTAAGTACTCCTAGAGGGGTTTTTAAAATAATTGAGCTTAGGAATAAATGAATTATGGAGAATTGGACCCCAAAAATTCATTGTTTTACCTTTTAGGAGTCTTGAAAACCCTTTTCGCAGCTTTTAGAGACTCAAAAGTCTAGAATTTAAGTCGTGGAACCTTCCCCCTCAATGCTAGGTGAGAAGTGTTTCTACTCCGGAGCAGTCTGCTCTGAAGCAAGCCAAGGTTTCGTCTCCTTGACAGTTGCTGCTCTGGAGGCGTCACTATGGACGCCTCCACGAAGGCGTCACTGCAGATGCCTCCACGAAGATACTTCCCATGCTCCAAAAGACTCTGTGACTAAAGGTACTTCCCATGTTGGAGCTTCTCTGTGACTGAAAGTACTTCTCATGCTCCTATAGATTGGACGTATCAGGTGCTCTAGTGATGGTTGTTTGGCCAAGAACGGAAAGCAGCACTTTGAAGCTAGTCTGATGCTCGTCCAGGTCTCCGGAAATAGAAGCACTGGGGAGCACCAAATTTAGTCAAATACTCCAAGATCTCCAAGACCAACTAATCACAATTTCAAAATCGATCCCAGAATGGTTTTCAAAACAATCTCATTTTCACTTTTGTACTGAAACAAAGGTGAAAATGAGATTGTTTTGAAAATCATTCTGGGTTCGATTTTAAAGTTTTTAGTTTTATTTCATATGAGAAAGCTATTATATGACTATGTTAATTAGGTAACTTCTACATTGGGTTATTTAAGTTAAAACTGAGGCTCTATACAAGTTTTTCATATTAAATAAATTGAGAAATCAAGAAATCGGATTAGTATCAGTCAACCTGTGACGAAGGGTTGTCAACCGAAACGTTAAAATCAACAACACAAATTTTCACGTAATGACCGGTCGACGTGTGGTTTTATAAGTATATTGAACCGATCGACCGATAGTAATAGCTGACGTGACAAACCAACTCAAATCGAATTACGTGATTTTAGCTTTGGAAAACCTAATTGTTGCACGAATATGAGTTCCTAAACTCAATAAATAGTCCAATAAGTATCATTATTCATCATATCACTTTTTTGGGGACTACCGGTAAGGGTTCATGAGAGAAAAAAATTGATACAAATCTCAAGATAAATGTTTTTTTGGCTCTCTTGTGGTTAGAAGGAGCTCAATATACCAAGGAGAAATTGTACAACGTGTGCCCACTCGCACTCTAGTCTTGGAAATGAGAATAGTAAAAAAGACCAATTGGTTGAGACTCTTCCGGGTGTTGTTTGGAACACTGTGATCTGTTAGACGTGCTGTTTTCAAAATCTCCAAAGGTATGATTTAGATTTTAGTATTTATGTTACATAACATTGTGAACATGCCCTAGGTGGTTTTCATAATCAATAATTTTTTTAAAAAATTTTGCTGTGCAACTCATTGTCATTTTTCCAACAAACAAGTATTGTCGTGATTATATAAGCTTGATCAATATATGTCCATCGGGTACTATTGCTAGCTCACATATTTTTATGATATGATACTGTGTATTTCTGACATGCTGGTAGCTTATGTTTTTATGATATGATACTGTGTATTTGTTATTTTAGGTTTTAATTGATATTGGAATGTATGTACATGGTTGGTTTCATTAGATAACTTCTACATTGGTATACCAATTAGAAGAACAAAAGGGCATTTAGAAATTGAGGTCCGATTAACCCGTTGGATACGTCCGGTTAACCAGATGTGTTATCGAAGATGAAAAGTGCATCATCCGATTAACCAAACGAAGCCATGTAGGCACCAGTTACGTTGTGATTAAAATCACAAATTAGACTCCGAAAATAATTCTAATTGCGTAAATATGACCTTCCCACCTACATAAATAACACATTGAGTCCCATTAAAACTTAGATGAGTAGAAAGACTTTTTTGTGGCTATTTGTAAACGTTTCCTAAGAGGAAAAGTTGATCAATCATCAAGATTGATTTTTCTTTTGGCTCTCTCGTGGTTGGAAGGAGTTTAAGATACCAAAAGTAGATTGAACGACGTGCACCCACTCGCACTCTAGTGGTGGAAACTACAATAGCAGAGATAACTAGTTGGTTGAGGCTCTTCTCGTCCCTGTCCTTATAGGTCACAATTCTCCAGAAATGCAATTGTCCCTCTTTTAGAGGTATGATTTAGATATTTCATATTTATATTATATAGCATCATGAACAAGATCTGACTTTAAATTATTTCATTAAAAAATTTTAAAATTCTGCTGGGCAACTTTTTTCCGTATTTTCCAACATTATTACCTCTCTTCCACCTTGACTCATGGCGCATCGAACAGTCATCCAAGTCTTCCC
>NW_010361302.1:0-1580 GCF_000414095.1 Morus notabilis | reverse complement strand
ACTCTTTCCGGTAGCACACAATCATTTGAGCACGCATGTATCTTCTCATACTCTATTCCCAAAGTGCTTAGCTTCTTCTTAGCCTCATACGTAGCAACCGACGCTTGATTATTATATGAAAGTGCAGCTTTTAAAAATTCTAAAAGTTCTGTGAAATTTGAATTTGACAACCCACCCGACGCTTTTAAGTTTCACAATCGAATCAAACAACACTATTTCGTATTCTTTACACAAAGACTATACAATGGTGTCTTTACATCATCTATCATCTTCTCAAATATCTTTGGTCAGTGTACAAATTCTTCCTCCACATCATTTATTATTTCGACCATGTCCCTGTCATCTTCTTCATAATAAACATTAGCATTCTTCTTAATTTCCCTAAGCCGCTTTCTCGGTGTTTGTGTGTGTATAATCTTGTTTATAACGTGACATGAATATGCATAATTCTTCGCATTAAAATTAAAACATACACATACTTGAAACTAACTGCACTGTGAGTCAATACATGACATTTAGCCACGTCACTTACTGCACTATGGGACAATAATTATAATCAATAGAAACATAATATTCATAACATCACATAAAATATTCAGATAAGTTGCTCCATTGAAATCTTGGAACATGCCGTAAAATGTTACAGTTGACTTCTTTCTTTCTCCGCGGTTTTGTGCTCATCGACGGATTATTTGTAGGGATGGCAATATTTCCCACAAAAATAGGGCATATTGTTCCGAACGGGCTGGGAATGAAGGACAATCATCAGGGATGGACACAAAATTTAGTCCTCGAGTCTTGATGGAGACGAGATGGGATAAGAACTCCTTATCCTTCCTTCGCACTGATATTTTTCTTATGTATATATGCATATATATATATAATTATTTAAAATTATTTTTTATTAAAAAAGGAAAAAAGGTGACAAAGGTTTAGAATTTGATTTGTATTATGTAACCTTTAGTTTGGTCGAAATATCTTAAGGCATGTAATCAGCAGTTGAATTGAACTTACCTTATCAGTTAAAAAAAAAAAAAAAAGACAAATACTTACCTTAAGTTTTCCGAAGTGTTTGCTCAGATGAAGAAACCAGACTTTTCTTAAATAACCCTTCCCTTCCATAAAGGAGTACATGATCTTTAACCTGCACACACAGGAAAGATGCCACACAAAATCAAACAAGGCAACTTAGAATATACACACATAAATCCGAAGGGTATCTCCTCTCTTTTTTGCTCTTTATACTCCTCATTTAAATATACCTCGCATAATTTTAAAATTACTAAATTTAATTTTTATACACCTTTATTATTCCAAGATTACCCTTAATTATTTTCATAAAATTATCAATTCTTATTCAATTTTTACCTTTTCACACCCACCACTTATTTTAATTTATTACTTAAATATTATTATTTATACATCCCTTCATTTTTTGTTGTTGTTTTGACATGCTTTTTTCACATGTAAAGAAAATTCATTATTGCATTATTTTTTTTAAAAAAAAATAAAGAACATAATATGAGCATAACGACAACAGAGTTACTATATCAATTGAGGTGTCTATTGATAAAAAAAAA
>NW_010361301.1:2462-62984 GCF_000414095.1 Morus notabilis | reverse complement strand
TTTTTTTTGTGTTTTTTTCTTTTTTTTAGGATTCTCTTTGATCTCTTTATTCTTAGTGTGAGTTTGTAATCGTTAGATATGATCAAAATAAAAAGAGTCTTTTCTATCTAATCTAATATAATCTAACAAGAATAATGCTAAGGACAACAACTTAAAACCTAAATTTTGAATACCAACCTACATAACATGTGATCGTGTCATTCTACCTTATAGGACAATGACCACTTTTAATTTAACTGTTATTTTGCTAATTAATCCCTAAATTAAATATGACTTTGCAAATTCAAACAAATTAATTTACATTCTCTTCCCAACACGACCTTTCAATTCTACTATATTTCTAAACAGAGACGCAACAAATAAATGAGAAAAACCTGTCTCTAAATGCTAATGATGCGTTCGTCTCTACATGATGATTGTGATGCAGCGCACCAGAACTTGATTGTTGTTCTCTCGTGAATTCCAACAATTGAAACATATTGGAACTGTCTGATATAGTCTTTATTTTGATTATTTTGAGGATTTGATAGTTAATCACTTTCTTATTGCCTATTTTATGTTGGTTTTGTTTGGCAAGCTTCAAGTTGAATAGTTTTATCGTCAGTTTGAATTAAGGTTTAGAAACATCTCTTTATTTCATTGAAACATCTGATGTCTTGTATTTTTAATTGATAAATTTCAATTTGTTATTCCTTATTTTTTATTGAGGCTTAGAAACATTTAAGTGGATTTTCTGAGTTGACCATCCATTTGAGTTGCTATTGCCGCATACACTTTCTCAGAGTTGCCACTGTTCACGGGATTTTTTTAAAAAAAAAAAAGAAAAAAAGAATGAAAAGAAAATATAAATACATGTGACTTCCATAAAGAAGATTGGATAAAGACAAAAACTAAAAAAAAAAAAAAATTGATGCACATAGATTCAACAAATACATATGCACATCGTCTTCGTTCATTGTAACTCGTGTCCAGAAAGAGTAGAATTGAAAGGTCATGTTTTGTTTGAATTTAAAAAGTCATGTTTGGTTTAGGGACTAATTAGCAAAATAAGAGTTAAATAAACAATTAATTACAAAAATTTGTCTCAATTATATTCCTTATACACTTTGTCCACCAATCTTTAAAATGTAACATCCACTCATTTGAATAATGAAATGTTAACAAAAAACTCTATCTATTAGATTTTTAATTGAAATTGACATTTAATTTACTATTTTGAGGGTATTTTAAAAATTTCATGGTTTAAAATTTAATTTGTATTTTAACTAACTTAAATATTAAAAAAAACATCATAATTTTTTTTGACTCTACCAAAAAAGATTAAATTTTTTTTAACTTATATTCAATCAATAATGAATGTTTATAACTAAAAGTTTAAATTTAAATTAGTTTTAATTTCAAAGTCAATTTTAAACCATATAGTTACTAAAACACTCCAAAATAATAAATTAAATGTAAATTTTTGTTAAAAAAAACCTAACGAATGGGACTTTTTCGTGAACATTTCATTGTTCAGGGGAAAATGTTACGTTTTAAAGATTGAGAGACAAAGTGTTACAATGGCTATAGTTCAGGAGGATTTTTTGTAATTAATCCTTAAATAAAAGCGATGAGTTGACATATAAGGTGGAATAACACATCACATGTCATGTAGGTTGGTACTCAAAAATTGAGTTTTGAGTTAATGTCCCTAGCATTATTCAATCTAACAAACATAAAAGAACTTATCTTCTCTTATGTTATCACGTGGCGGTATGCGATAATAGCACCTTTGGCATTCTTTTTTGTGTTTTCCTTTTCTTAAGGGTTTGTTTGTTTGCCGTGTTTAAACTCATGGTTTTGATTCTACTACAGTGTTTTTTTTTTCACAAAAAATTTAAATTTCAAATATCAAAATCAACCAAACGGGCCTTAAGACTTTCTCTAGTAGGACCTCTTTATCTTTGGGCCAGTGTCAATTTCTAACTGCTGGATATACTCCTTTTTTTATTTCTTTTTTGCTTCTTATTTTTTTAAATCTTTATTTGGCTTTTTGTTATGTTTCTTTTTTTTTTTAAAAACTTTTTCTGATAAGACCTCTTTATCGTTAGGACCATTTTTTAACCGTTAAATATGGTTAAAATAAAGAGGACATTTTCTATCTAATATAATATAATCTAACAAACATAAAATGACAAAGTTCTTATCTATATGACAGCCCCTCCTTTTATCTCTCTTTTTCTTTTTTTTAAAAAACTTTTTTATCTTTATTTTTATTAAATTGTTTTTTATTTTTTGAATTTTTTTTTACATTTTATTTTGTGTGTGTTTTTTATCATTGGTTAAAATAATTTTCTTCAACTGTGTTCTTACTTAATTGTTTTTATTGTAATTTCTATCATTTTAAAAGTAATCTTTACACGTATTCTTCTTTTTAAAAAAATCTAAAAAAATTCTTAAATGATTTTGTAAATGAATTTTTCATTATTTAATAAATAATAAAATTTTTAGGTGTTTCTAACACGACAATATATGCAGAGCATATTAAAAAATAATAATCATATAAAATTTAAGAGAAATTGACGGTTATAATTTGGGACCATGTGGTGAATGGTTATAGGAGAATTCATCCTATTCCCGCTTAACAGATTGAATAGATGATGTTGTTGTATTTTGTTTTTATTCTTCTTTTCATGGGGCTTTTTGTGATGTAGTCCCTTACTTTTTTAGACGACATATCTGTATGTAAATCTATTCATTTTCTATACTTTTTAATCTGATGTGATTTTGATTAGATTCAATAATAAAACAATTAAGGAGACATTTGGTTCATGAATTATAATAATGAGATTAAAATCATTTTCGATTTACGTGTATTTTTTTGAGAGAAAACACTGTAGCGAACCATGAACCATAATTCAAATCATGGTATGAATCCCCTTACCAAACGTCTCCTAAGACTACTAGTAGGGCAGATTACCAAATAAACTCAGCTTTAAAAGAAATAAAACACTTAAACAAGAAAATTAGAAACGGCAGCTAGATAGCTTAGTTAGAGTAAGAAACGACATCTAATTTCGGTTAGTTGACATAATTATGTAGCTTTGTAGTATGCTTCTACTCTACTAAGTACGAAGAGATGTTGTTCCAAGATATTTACTCATCCTGCAATATATCACAATACACTAAGGGTGCGTTTGGAACCCATTCTAAAATGATTTTGGTTTTTTTTATAAAAATAGAAATGAAAACGTTTTCAATCTCAAGCAGAAATCATTTCTGAAAATGCGTTTGGTAGTTTTATTCTGAGATTGTTTTCAATATAAGAAAAAATAGAAATACCGTTCGGTACTTCATTTATACTGATCTCAACTATTCATAAATTATAACAACAATGTAAAGATCTAACATAAACAGAATTCAATCAATTCCTAAAAAAAAAAGATTTGGATGGTTGCTTAAATCTCTCCTTGTTTCCCACTTTGTTCTATCACTGTCAAATTACTGCAAAAAGCTCTGATGACGATCTTCATACTCATATTTGGCAATTCTCAGTGCAAGAACAATACCCAGGACAAGAAGACTCGCAAACCCAAAATTGACCACGATCATGAATTTGTTTTAGGCTATGGTGATCAAAATACCACCACCAGAAGGATTTTTCTTAACAAAATAATAAAAAAATAAAACTAAAAACTAGAACCTAGATCTGCACCACTATTTTCCTCTGTCAGATCCGTGCTACCCATACTAGATCCGCACCCAACGAAGTCCATAGATAGCCGCCGCATTGGGCCCAGAAATCGCGACCGTCACTATTGTCGTCGGTTGCAACCGTCCTATCGAGCCCATAACTTTGGCTATAAAATTCACTCCTCAATTTTCCAGAACAAAGCGAAAGAAATCAAAATCAAATTAGCTGAACATGAAATTCATTGTAGAGTTTCTGGTTGTTCTTGAACAAGATCAACAAGATCTTAGGGAGAGAGATCAGGGGGTCCAGATCGAGTATAGGAAAGGGAAAACGGAGAAGCGGGCGAGAAGAGAACAGAGAAGAGAAAGAGAAGAGAACGACGAAAGAAGTGAAGGTAAGAAAAAATTTCAGAGACCGGAGACGGAGAGAAAATGGAAACGGAGAAAATGAAAATGACTTTAATTCGATTTCATAAATGCATCAATTTTTGGGAAAAATAATAAAACATTTTTATTTTTAATTTTGGTACAGTGCTGCCCCAAACACGTTATTCCTTCCATTTTCATTTCTTTCTCCTCAGAAAACATGAAAAATGTTTTCAAAAACGGAAACAAACACGCCCTAAAACTTCTCTTGACTTTCATTTTCATTTTCTTGCATTTTCTTGCAGATCATTTTCTTTCCTGCATAGCCTTGCAAACCAAGATGCAATTGATCTCCCAGAGCGAGATCGGAGATCACTAATCGAACACCTAAAAATAAAGGGGAAAGACATTTGAGTTTCTTCAATAAGGATAAAAAAGGAAAAGAAGCAAATAGTAACATTTAGAATCCCAACTTCTTAATACCAATGGACGTAGAAGGTAAATTGTAATTTTGTGCCGCATCAATTAATATTAAGTGATTATATCTACTAGTAAAAATATGACAATTACCCGTTATAAAGATTGAAATAGAAATGAGAATCTCTCAGATAAATTCACTTTTGACTCAAATTCTCAATTCAAATCAACAAAACGAACATGAAGATTCTTTTGCGCAACAGAAGCTCTTCAAATCTTTTGTCAGCATCGGACTTGGCTAAAGAGAGGCAGCTCTGAAGCTGTTCCACTTCCAAGAGGACTTTGTCACGCTCAAGCTCGAGGCTTCTGTTCCTCTGCTGAAGTTTAAAAGTTGATTAGTGGAGATTGTGACCGTGGGTACTGTTTAATCAGTCAATTTCTTTAGCAATTCATCTAAAAGTGTAGGCCAGAAAGAACTAAATTCTTGGCGAACTGCAAAGTGAACCCAATAAAAAATGCCGAGGTAAAATAAGAAAGCCAATTGATACCGAAACAAATATTGCTGCAACAAATCAGCTGGGATATATTTCCAGCACTTCAGCACTTCCAAATGTTAGTTTACTGCACATAATTGGGTCATGAAAAAAAAAATTTGAAACCCACATAGAAATAAAGGCTTTGGGTTTACTATAAATGCGTTTATTCATAACCAGGTTGACACGATTAATATGATTAATAAACGGGTCAAGTTAGTTTGGTTGTTTAATATGAAGTGACGCGATTATGTTCGTTTACAACCCATGCATGATATAATATATAAGTTTATAAGATTTATCAAATAGACACAATATGAATTTTAAATTTAGTGATTAATTTAAAAAAAAAGATAAATTGGTCAATACATTTGTTAAACGTGTCATAATCATGTCAAAACATGTCTTAATCATGTCAAAATGTACCAATTATGTTTAGCATACTAATTTAAATAAGTTATGTAGGTTGTCGTGGCATACTAATTTAAATAAGTTATGAAGGTTGTCGTGTCAACCTGTGTAATATTTGTCGTGTTCACATGTTTTGACACGTTTAATAAGTGTTTAGGTTGATGTTTTCTTGTACTATTATTAAATGAGTTGACAAGAATGCAACTTGTGCATATGAATTGTTTGCTAGATTTAAAATGATCTAAACAAGATCATAATAACTAATCTAGCCCAAAATCTGAAAATGCCACAAAATTCTTATTTGGGATTTAGACATACCTCATATTCCGGTGGGCAGCAGAAAAGCGTCGTCAACAGTCGCTGGAATCCGCCAATGGCCGGCCGAAACCCATAGAGAACCTGCAAAAGGAAGAAGAAGTTGGCAAGAGGAGCCATTGAGCTCCTCTCTGTCTCTCCCTCTCTGTCCCTTTCACGTTGGTAGCACACACCCCAAAATACCCCACAAGCTCAAGCCCCCTTCTCTAAAGAAAGGACAGTGCCTATATAAACCAAATAGGCCTAAGGGCTTTTAGCAATATTCATTCAGCGAGAGTATTTGGTCTAATGGGCTGACAAAATGTAATGAAATAGAGGGAGTTTAAATGCCTCAAGCGAGTTAATAAAATAAGTGTCCATCCCATTATGGACCGATATTTAACATACACACACGTGTTAATTCACATTAACACTGTTGTCCATAAGATGCTTTAATTAATTACAGAGTGAATTATTATGATTATGGAAGTCCACATAAAAATATTCCAACAGTCTTCCACTTGGACAACATAATCATACAACAAACATTCACTCATCACAGCTTAAGCATCAACTAAGAATCTCACATAATAAACACAAGCCCAAAACAATCATGCATAATAACGTATTGACAGGATACAATCATTATACATAATCAGGCGCTAGAGATTCATCCAAGCATGACAACAACTTTAATATATGGATAAAAAAAATGATAGAGACTAACAACCAGATGTCTCTTTTCAACTTGTCACTTTGTCAACTAAAAAAGTGTGTCAACACAACATCACACATAAAGTGATAGATCCATGAATATATATGTATTATTTGAGGCATAAGCAATCCTTATCAATAACAACATGTCACACATAAATGGCAGTAAACTCTCACTAACTTAATACAACGACATGCTCCTTACAGTCCCGAGTGGGATGCGTGTTCTTAAAACACCTAATATGTAAGTCTTTAGTGGAACTGCCAACATGTTGTTTATAGGCGTGTTTTCAATAATGATGAGGCATTTTACAATTTCTCTTTAGAAAATAGAACACACCATCATTATGCTTGAGCGAACAATGCTCCTCGTGTTCTAAGAGAAATATACTATTATGGAACTTTTACAACACAGTTTCAGCAAGTCCAGAAATGAAGTGAACTACTACCAGTGCTAAAACAAGGTTTCACAATCACATCACACAAATAGCCTCACGATACGCCACATACTCCACATCACATTCAAGGACGCTACAAGTGTCTATTTGACACTTTTCAACAAAGTAGCTCTTCCTTTTGTCATTTATGCAGCCTGCATAATCGGCATCATGAGATCCAACCACAATAAAAGTGTTGGTTCACCGACACACAACTTTCTGGTATTTCATTCCCAGTTAATTTAGTAATAATAACAACAATCACTTAAGTACCGAATCTACACGTGAACAACAAATACAATAATGAGACGTGTGCATACTTGAGCATACATCAGGCTGCTAAACACATAAGCATAAGAGACAAACAATGCTTACTAGGAGAACAAGAATGCATACTGAACCTGTTCAAAACAAGAATAATATAGGTTCTCTGAGACGATCAGAAAATGCACTTATCCTTGTCACGGAGAATCTACATGCCTAGAACACAAGAGGCTTTTTCAAGATTATCAAACCAAAGTGACTAGGTGACATGCTATTCGTCTTAACCAGCAGGTCAGAATCATTAGGCGTGAGCAAGTTGTCACCGACATAAAAACATAAACATGCAACTGCTCCCACTGACCTTACGCATATGCATTTATCAACAACGTTCTCCATAAAGCTAATTTTAGTGACTGTCTCATCCTAAAATTGAGACGCTACTACCTCGGTGTTATCCATACAATCCCACTCATCATTCAGTTTCTCAACACATTAGTGGAGCTAGAAAACACATCCACTCTCAAGGCTATGTCCATTTCATCATTAACAGATCCATAGAGAGATTCATACCATATATAATGACTTGTCCCATTTAACGTCAAGATAGCAGAGATGCAATGATTGCTCAAGGCTAAAGAAAATAACATAGGCAACCAACAATAGGCATGTAAAACTAGATCATGCAATTTGTCCTTTACTTAGCCTTCCCAATGATCCAAGCCAATATGATCATTGCGTCCTAGAATCCGTTGACCAAGAATAGAACTCTTTCGCAGGTAAGGACAATTCATCAAATATCACAACTAAATGCATCAATCTACCACCGATAGGGTAGTAAAGATCATGCGGTTCATGACATCCAACAAACTTCCTTCACCGGTCTAAGCATCCTACCAAACAATTAATTATCGATAGGATACTTTAATTGCCTGTATGGATCTTAGCAATATGGTAAATACATACCTTTATCCTTAACACTCCAATATATTATTTGACCATAATATGAGTTTAGAGATTATGCAAGTCTATATATAATCATTCACAATATTCTCCCACTTAGACTGCATAATCAATGACGACAATACTCATATAATACAAAATGTCAACTAATAATATGTAAATAAAAACATGGATAAAGATAACAAGCTTAAGCTCTAACAAGACTCAAGCGTCCTACCAAGCAATAAAACTATCGATAGGATAATTCCATTACCCGTATGGACTTTCAGAACATAATCAACAAATTAATTTTATCCATATAATCCCACAATTTATTATTTGATAATAGTATGTGAGTTAGTGATTATGCTAATCCACAAAAAAATATTTTTAATTTTCTTCCACTTGGATAGCATAATCAAAAAACATGATACTCACATAAAATAAGATATCAAATAATAATGATAGCAATAATAAATAAATTATGGATAAACTTATAGCTTAAGCTTTATAATATCACATGAGCTTCTAATTAAAATTTTAATTCTCACTTTAACACAAAAGAGACTATGTATGCCTATACAAATAATTAGGCATTAAAACGTTGAACACAAAATGGGCATTTCAAAATTTGAACAAACATTTATATTATATGTTTAAATTTTATTTACCAAAATATCAAATTATGAGGGAGAACAAATCAAATATGACCATATAATATGGAGTAACAAACATGCCCTAAAATTTTAGGTCTCAAAATAGTGATAATTAAAACTACTCAAAAAATATATGAAAATTATTAAAATAAACAAATATTTAAATAAAAATATTTTCTAGTAGCTCATGTGCATCCTTGCATCCATGTAAGGAGTGTGTATCCCAATACCTTTTTTTTTAAAAAGAAATGTTAAATTTTATGGGAGAGCTCCGTAACATACGCAGACAATTTGACATGTTTAGACTCACGACATGCGAGTACATAAACATTCATTATTGTCGAATTCTCATAATTACATATGCCATATAATAATAACAACATAATATAAATTTTATGGCTTCAATCATCAAACAAATTATATGCGAAATGCCCAGAAAAAATTTGTTTGAAACTTGTGAGAATTAGCCACCCATAAAAATATACAATCAATAATATAAAAATATTAAAAATATAATTTTATGGTGGCCCAAACCCAAAATAAATCATTAATTGGGGAGAAAATGAAAAATGGAGCACAACGGTGAAAACGACGGTCAAAACGGACTTCAGATGTGTTCGTACGGACCGGTCAAACTTTGGTCAAAACCTTTTTTTTTATTTTAAAAACGACATGTAGTTTTGGGGGCATAACTAAAAATGACAAGTCGTTTAGAAAAATGACTGCAAACTCTAAAACTCAAAACGACACGTCATTTTTGGTACAAAATTAAACAGCATGTCGTTTATGTCGTCTTCAACCTCTAGCTGGGTCAAAAGGACCCGGTTCGTGCCCGTAATCCGACCCGGTAGAATCTTGGCCTCTGTAACTCCGTTTTTGACGATTCAAAAGGAGTTTTTCTCCAAATTTCACCCTATTTTGATCCATAAAAAATGACGTAAAATCCTCAAAATCATGGCAAAAATTAAAACCCAAAATCGACCATTTTCAAACTTTGAAACATAATGAATCTGGCCAAATCGACCCACGAAACTCAAGGAAATCATCACCCATAAGCTATACTCGAAGTGGGTAACCTCAAAACAACGTTTCCTTGAGCTAAAATATGGATTTAAATTTTGGTTTTTTCTTCCACCAAAAATGGAAAAATCAGAAAAAAAAAAACATAGCTCTAAACCCAAATAAGTTGGCTCTGATACCAATTGCTAGATTTAAAATGATCTAAAGATAATCTAAATAAGATCATAATAACTAATCTAGCCTAAAATCTGAAAATGCCACAAAATTCTTATTTGGGATTTAGGCATACCTCATATTCCAGTGAGCAGCGGAAAAATGTCGTCAACAGTCGCCGGAATCCGCCAATGGCCAGCCGGAATTCATGGAGAACCTGCAAAAGGAAGAAGAAGTTGGCAAGATGAGCCATTGAGCTCCTCCCTATCTGTCCCTCTCTGTCCCTTTCACGTTGGCAGCACACACCCCAAAATACCCCACAAGCTCAATCCTCCATTCTCTAAAGAAATGGTGGTGCCTATATAAACCAAATAGGCCTAAGGACTTTTAACCAGTATTCATTCAGAGAGGGGGTATTTTGTCTAATAAGCTGACCAAATATTATGAGATAGAGAGAATTTAAAGGCCTCAAACGAGTTAATAAAATAAGTGTCCATCCTATTATGGACTGATATTTAACATGCATGCATGTGTTAATTCACATTAACACAGTTGTCCATAAGATGCTTTAATTAATTACAGAGTGAATTATTATAATTATGGAAGTCCACATAAAAATATTCCAACATTGTTACCCCATAGATTTACAAGAGGCCGGACGTTCACTGATTGGAATCCATGGATTAGGGGTCAAGCTACAATTTTTTTTTAAAACCTTCAGATTAGAAAAATCTCAATCTGTGTCCGATCTAAAAATCCAAAATTTAACCTTTTTGGATCCGATCTAATCCAATCCAAAACCTATCGGATTTTGCAGATTGGATTCCCGAACTCTACGGATTACAACCTTTAAAATTAATAAATTATTAAACATCCATACACAATAAAACAAACAAGAAATCTTCATCATTTATCAATAACATTTTAAAGTTCAAAATTTTCAACATCCAACCCAAATAAAGATAGCATAACATAGAATCCTTCAACAAATTCTAAAATGTTACAACCCAAATTAATTGCTATAAAATATGAATAATCAAATAATATTACATTTACATATAAAAACAAATTTTTTTTCAAAAAAAAAAATGTATTATATATATAATATATTTCGGACTCGTGAATTTTGCAGATTGAAAAAACCATTCTAAAACCTTTAGATGGACAAAATCTCAATCTATATTTAATTCAAATCTTTTTTTAATTCAATTCAAAATCTCGTATTAAATTAGATTTGACCGATCAATCCGATTGACGGATTTTGTGAACACCCCAGCATACCCAAAAGATTTTATTCAGCAAACAAACTTTCCAATAATAAGAAAGGCAAAAGAATTAAAACGTCGAAGAATGGAATATCCAACACACGACAACCTTTATTTCAAGATATTTCTTAATCTTCAGTTTTTCATTGAAGAAAATTGGCATATATATTATCCCAATTATTTGATAATTTAATTGCCAATGGAGGAGGAGGAGAAATTTGTTTCTTCTATCTATGAGTGTATCTCCAAATCCAATTGGTCTGTTTAGTTTAATTGCAATATCACACCATTTATTCCTGAAGCAATACGTAATTGCTATTGGAGAGAGGATTAAAAAAAAAAAAAAGGAGAAGAATTGTAAAGTGATAGCGAATTGTATAATCTCATAACTCATTTGAAAATAAATTATAATATTTGAGGCATTTCTAAAAATGATTTGCATACTTTATAGTGCACTTATTTTCCCACGCTATTACAAAACGAGAATGGGTAAATACCTGCCATAAAAGTAAAAATTGATATTTTCAAACCATGTCATACACAAATTTGTGTCTTGAACTATCAATTTAATAATACCATGGCATTAACTAAATAACTATTAAATTTTAATTGCAACTGATTATAAAGTTTATGATGCATTTTGTCAAAGGATCTATTATGTAAAAAATGATAATTTGAGATACAACAATGCAATTTGCTCTATTGGTAAAGTAATAAGTTCAGGTGGTGACACACATCAGCTTAAGTTTCATGTATTCAGAATTATGATTCAGAATCATTATCGTTTTATGTGTGTTTTTTTGAGAGAAAAATACTTTAAAAAACCATGAATTATAATTTAAAATTAGAGATGAATATAAGAAACAAACATCCCATTAGAAGTTCAAATTCAAAGTCAATAGGGTCCGTTCACTTCGCTGATTCGAGTTTATAATTCGAGTTGAGATGTGATTTTATGTGAGAGCTTTTTACTGTAGCAAAAAAGTTAGATGTGATTGTTTGTGAGAACTTTTTACTGTAGCAAAACTCGAATTGGTGAAGTGAACGGGGCCATAATATTCTCACCTGACATGTCTTTCAACCTCTGACATGGGTACATCTTCAAGTTGCCTCTCCAAACTAGCTAACTCCTCTTTGATTTTGGTGATCTGAACCTTTAGAGAAGCTCTCTTCGACTGAATGATGTTTTTCCTAAGCATAGCCGCAACTACTCTCTTAAAGATTGGAGCAAGAAAAGTTATTTTGAAACCCACCGAAGTGAGATCCCAGTAAGCATCCCTCAATGCGAGAGGTCCTCCTCGGAAATCTCCTCAACATAGAAGCGCTTAAGGAACAAGAGGACCAACCCAAGTCGTGCGGGAAAGCAGGAAAGACTTAAATGTCGGAGAAAGAAAACACGCTGGTAAGATGTTCTCGAAGCGAGCAAAGAAGCTCTCTACAGCAGGGACCATCTCTGAAGAAACCTTTATGCCGCTGAATATGGACTTCTCTCCACTGACCTCCGAAACATCCTCTACTTGGTACGGTGCAGGCTCTTTCGACTGAAATTTGCCAATAAAAGCTCAGAGCTGCTCTTGGAATGTGGTTTCAAGATCAGCGTTTGCCCTACTGTCGCTGGAATCCTGCTCAGCGGTAGCATCGTCTTTGCCACTGGAAATCACCCTGTGGGGATGATAATTGACTTTGAATTTAAACGACGTTGTTCGAAGACTCAGCGAGAACGACAACGTGTCATGAAAGAAAAAGAGAGTTAATGTTATGCGGAAGATTTTACTCTTAAGAAGGTTAAACCGCACAAAAGAATTATGCATCGTTCGCTTCGCGGATTTGAGTTTTTAATTTGAGTTGAGATGTGACATTTTTGAGAGTTTTTAACTGTAGTAAAAAAAGTTAGATGTGACATTTTCTAAGAACTTTTAACTGTAAAAATTTAAAACTAAAAACTCAAATCGGTAAAATGAACGGGGCTTAAAAGAACTCCATACCAGAAAAAGAAGCTGACGTGGATAAGAATCCCAAAGAATAAGTTCCCAAAGGAGGAATGAAAATCGATAAATACCTATACCCCAATGGTAAAGGGATCCTTTTCGCCATTTTTGAGAATTTCTTACTAGAATTTAGAGAGAGAAAGTTCTAGTGAGAGAGAGATCAATTCTTGAGAAATCAGAGAGAATATTTTTTGAGAATCCAGAGACTCTTGTGGTTTTTAGAGTTAAAGGTAGAATTTGACTCCAACAACTTGGCGCCGTTTGTGGGAATCCTTCGATCAAAAAGCCTGATCGTGAAGCTCTAAAGGCAGGAAGAGGTCGTGGAAAGAGTTTGACCGAAGGATAGGGAAATGAATCGGCATCACAGCCTGGAATGTCAGCTACTAGAATGCCGGAGAACTGGATGCAAGCCGTCCAGACTTTAGTAGATAATCATGAACAAACAAAGAAAATGTTCAAGATGATAGTTGAGCACCAGAAATTGATGGAATAGCAACTGGAGGATGCTAAGAAAGAGAATGAAAGATTAAAAGATCAAGTTCAGGAGATCAGTAGACAACCTGGACAAGTGGAAGATCAAGAAGCAGATTTGAGGAAGAAAGGATTCGTGCTGAAAATTGCGTAAGGAGGAAGAGAAATCTCGCAAAAGGTTTCTGGAGGAAATCTTGGAATCAACGTCGCAAAAGGTTCCGACTTTGCAAATATTTCCAACAAAAAGTCCAAATGTGAAGCCAGCCGCACCAGATGAAGAAGATTTGATGAAAAGCTACAATATCATATAGAAAGACAACTGCAAGAAATAAAAAACTGGACTCCGGTCGAGAGTTCATGCAGGGTAACGGGTAACGGGCGTCGAGAACCCCGCCTGCGTCGAGAATCGGTCGCCGGCGTCGAGGGGACGATCGTACTTAAGGTGCCCTGTCTACGTCGAGAGTTCATGCAAGGTAACGGGCGTCGAGAACCCCGCCTGAGTTGTGGGGGTCACGACGTCGAGGTAGCAGCCCGGTCTAATCCAAAGATAGTCATGTCAACTCAAGAGAAGATGCACTGTACCAACTACTACTGTCGGAGTCAGAAAATCAGGTAGCCGGTAATGGTGGTTAGCCTAACCTGGAAGCCGTAATCATGAAAATACAACTGTCAAATCCCAAAATTAAGGGATAGAGGATGATCTCCTCGGGAAATATAGAGGGGGTCTTTCATATGTAGAAAGCCTATAAATAGAGCCATGGGAATTCATTAAGTTTTTTTACGCACTATTCTACTACTCCAGAGATATTGTAATCAACAAAGTATTAGTGCATCCACAAGTGGACTAGGCCAAGAAATCTTACCGAACCACTATAAATTCTCGTCTTCTCTATATTATTTTGCAACATTAACCCTTAATTAAGCGGTGAGAGGTTGCTGTGAGTGTTCATGGAGAGTTAATCCTTAGTTGACAGAAATCCACTGTCAACAATTGGCGCTAGAAGGAGGGTTTAAAACCCAAAGATCAATCCAGCAGTAAGCAGTGAATATGGCTCCTCCGAGAAAAACCTGCATTATGACGGTAACTCAGAAAAGCCAGGAAGGCCAGAATCCTGCTGTCGGAGGAAGGAATCCGACGAATCTGCCCAACGGCGACGAATCTGCCCAACGGCGACGAATCTGCCCAACGGCGGTCAAGAACCAACGGGGGCACGGCCGACCCGCAGGGTGCAACCACCGGCTGCTGGGAACCCCCCAGACCGCCTTGACTAGATCTAAAGGCAGGTCGAAACACTTGCTGTGGCCGTAGAGAGGATGGCCACAGCCCTCGCCGGATGGGAGCAAAGGCCAGATTCGATGCCGCCGTTAGAGGATGCACCGATGAACCCGGTGAACGCCGCCATCGAGAACCAAGTGATTGGTGACCGATGTGATGATGCTGAGGGAGTCGGTGACAGTGGGGCCAACAACCCCCGCCCAGCCAAGTCAAATAGATCTGTGGGGAGCAAGCAACGAGCTGCCAGAAGGAGAGCCCATGAGAAAGCCGCGGCCCAAACAGCAAATGACCGAGAGTTACCTCCTCGACCGTAGGAGAACGCGAACTGGAGGAACGTGGTTCCGGTAGAATCTTCATCCGTACGCGGAGGAGACCTGAGGGAGCAGCTGAACGCTCGACGCGACCGACACGTGCAACGGACCAGGGAGGAAGAGCTCGCGGCTGAGAATAAAACCCTGGCCGAGAAGATGGCCAGGCTAGAAAAGTAAACAAGGAGTCGGCTAAACAACTTTGAGCAAGTTGTGGGAAAGGTGGCTGAGGCTGTAAATGTCGACGCCAAGATGTATACATCTCACGACCACCCATTCACAGAGAACATCATCGAGGTACCATTGCTCGATAAGTATAAGCCGCCACCAATTCTACTATATGATGGAAGGAGTGATCCAGACGACCACTTGGAAGTCTACATGGGGCATATGGTCCTACATGGATACCCCGAGGAGGTCATGTGCCGGGCGTTTAGAAATCATCTTTCTGACTCCGCCAGGAGATGGTTTAGGTCCTTAAAACCAAACTCCATAACCAGCTGGGATGACTTGAAGAACGCCTTCCTAACTCAGTTCATAGGTGTCAAAAAGTACATCCCACTGAAGCAAAACCTTTCGAGGGTGTATCAGGGACCAAAGGAGTCCCTAAAAGATTGGATAGCCCGATTCGGAGAACATGTGGCTGCCACTGAGGGGATATCCGACGAGGTAGCTCTGATGGGGGCCATATCGAGCATGAAGAAGGACATTCCGTATAGTACAGACCTCGACTGGAGGCCACCCCAGACCTACGAAGAATTCCTAGTAAGGGCCCAGGGATTCATTAACGCAGAGGCGGCCAAAAATGCCTTAAAGAGCAAGGTGGTGGCCCTCACCAAAGAAGAAGCAAGACAGCCAAGCCACCAAAACAACAATAAGAAGCGCCGAGGTAATCCTCAGGTGCAAATGGAGCAAAGGTATAACTCGACCCCAAACAACAAGGGTGGCAACGTCTTGGCGAGGCAAGAGGATACCAAGCGAGCCAAACCGTAAAAGTATGACACCTACACCCCTTTAACCATGAGGATCGAGGACGTCTATCACGAGATCAGTCACCTCCAGGTACTGCGTCGCCCACTGCCGCTGAAGTTCGACCCAGCGTGGAGAAACCAAAATAAGTATTGCAGGTTTCACGGTGAGAGAGGACATATGACCACCGAATGTTTTGACCTAAGGGATGAGGTCAAGAGGTTGATCCGGGAAGGGAGGCTCGGTGTGTACCGAGCCAACCAACGGGGCAACAACAATCGGAGGAACAACGACCGACGGGAGGACCAAAGGCAAGACCATCCCCCCGAACATGTTGACGTGACAAGGACGATCTTCGGAGGGCCGTATCTTGGCAGTACCTCTCGCTGTACACAGACAGAGTACGCAAGGGAGGCAAAGGAAAAGTTCAACCAGAGGATCATGAGTGTGTCTGGCAGAGAGGCGAAGGCCGCAAGATATGAAGAGGCCGAGATAACGTTCTCGGAGGCGGACGCAAATGGGGTGCATTTCCCCCTAAGTGACGCCCTAGTAGTGGAGGCCATGATAGGTAACCACACGGTCTGCCGCATCCTAGTGGATAATAGCAGCTCGGTAGATATTATGTATGCCGATTACCTCGACAAGATGGGGATCCCTCGAGCGAGACTGCAGAACAACACGCAACCCCTGTATGGCTTCACCGAGGATTGCGTCATTCCTGAGGGAATGATAGAACTACCCATGACAATTGGTGACCAGCCACACACCTTGACCATTATGTCACGGTTCTTGGTGGTGAGGGGAGGTGACCAATACAACGCTGTCATAGGGTGCCCGACACTGAGGGCATTGAAAGCAGTCATATCAATCTATTATCAAATGATGAAATTTTTGAAACCCAGCAAAATCAGAAGAGTCAGGAGAAACCAGTAAGAGTCGAGGCTCACATACTCAGAGACAGTCCATCACTACGCCGAGCCAGGGCAGGCGAGAAGAGAGATGAGGATGGTAGTGACCAAAGTAGAGGAGGTCGACCTCGATCCAAGACTCTCAGATGAAGAGACGAGAATAGGGCCGGTCGAGGAGTTGATTGAGGTCCCAATTGACGAAAAGGAGCCGACAAGAAAACTGAGGGTAAGCTTGGAACTTGAAGAACATAGTCGGGAAGGGCTGATAGCATTCCTCAGGAGCAACCCTAACGTGTTTGCCTAGACCCACGAGGACATGGAGGGGATAAGCCCAGACATAATGAGTCACATGCTTAACATAGATGAGAAGTATCCCCCCAAGAGGCAAAAGCGTCGACCAATGAATGCCGAAAGGTATGAAGCTCTACGGGAGGAGGTCGACAAGTTAATAAGAAACGACTTCATTCGGGAGGTTCTGTACCCCGAGTGGGTTTCAAACCCTGTACTAGTATTAAAGCCCAGCGGACAGTGGCGGACCTGTGTCGACTTCAACGACCTAAACAAAGCCTGTTCAAATGACAACTTTCTGTTCCTGAGGATAGATCAGCTGGTCGACGCCATAGCAGGGCATGAACTCCTGAGTTTTATGGACGCCTATTCTGGCTACAACCAGATTCTGATGTTTCACCGCGATGAAGAGCACACATCTTTCATCACTGACAGGGGCCTGTATTGCTACAAGGTCATGCCCTTTGGCCTAAAAAATGCATGAGCAACATATCAACGCCCGGTCAACAGGATGTTCACAGACCATATAGGTAAAACGATAGAGGTATATGTGGATGATATGCTGATAAAGAGCAAGAAATCCGAGGATCATGTAGAAGACCTTAAGGGAATGTTCGACGTCCTGTGGAAGTGTAGGATGAAGCTGAATCCTCTTAAGTGCGCGTTCGGGGTTAAATCGGGAAAATTCTTAGGTTTTATGGTGAGCAGTCGAGGAATCAAGGCTAATCCAGAAAAGGTGTAGACGCTCCTCAACATGAAATCACCATGGAAACCGAAAGAAGTCCATAAGCTAACGGGTTGTATTGCCGCACTCAACAGGTTCATTTCAAAATCTACAGATAAGTGCATACCATTCTTTGACACCTTGAGAGGAAGCAAGGCGTTTCAATAGACAGAGGAGTGCGAACACGCGTTCTAACAATTGAAGGGGCACCTTGGGAAGCCACCTCTACTGTCCAAGCCTACGGCCGGAGAGGTGCTGAGCCTATATCTGGTGGTCTCTGAAAACGCCATTAGCTCAGTGTTGGTCCACGAAGAGAAGAATGTGCAGCTGTTGGTCTATTACACTAGCAAGCGCCTCCTCGACACAAAGATGAGGTATCCACAGATGGAAAAGCTTGCCCTCGCGCTAGTAGTGACGTCGAGAAAGCTACGCCACTATTTCCAGGCCCATAGCATTCAGGTTTTGACAAACCATCCTCTTAGGTAGGTATTGTAAAAGCCCGACGCTTCTGGAATGCTCATTAAGTGGTCCATAAAGCTCAGCCAGTTCGACATTGATTACAAACTGCGGATAGCCATCAAGAGCCAAGCCCTAGCCGACTTCGTTGCTGAGTTCACGGGGTTATCGGATGAAGTAGAGGTTGTTGGCGGGCCACTCAGATGGAAACTCTATGTCGACGGAAGCTCCAATGACAACGTTGGCGGAGCAGGGTTGATATTACATACCCCAGAGCGTCACAAAATAACCTCAGCCGTCAAGTTTGAATTCCCCGCATCCAACAATGAAGCAGAATATGAAGCGTTACTGGCCAGACTCCGGTTGGCAGAACACCTAAAAGTTGAGGCTATAGACATTTTCAATGATTCACAGCTAGTCATGAACCAAGTGAAAGGCCAATATCAAACCAGGGATGAAAAGATGGCAGGCTACCTTACAAAGGTTAAAGAAACCTTAGACAAACTCACGGCCTACGACATACAACAAGTGCCAAAGGCAAAAAATAACAACGTTTACGCCCTAGCCAGGCTAGCCACCTCAAAGGATGCCGAGCTGTTGAAGCTAGTACCTGTGGAGGTCTTAAAAGCTCTTTCCACCGAGGGAAAGCTTGAAGTCATGTCAATGAGTCACCAGCCGAGCTGGAAGGACCCAATCATCAAATATTTGGTCGACGGCGAACTCCCAGAGGACAAACATCAAGCGAAAAAGTTGAAGTACCAGGCGTCGAGATTCACCATGCACGACGATACTCTCTATCGAAGGGGATTCTCGACACCCCTGCTCCGGTGCCTTGATGAAGAAGAAGCGAAGAGGGTGCTCTCAGAAGTACATGACGGGATATGTGGAAACCACGCAGGGGGGCAATCCCTAGCTTATAAGGTGCTGAGGCAGGGGTATTACTAGCCTAACCTCAAGAAGGAAGCAGCCGAATATACAAAGAAATGTGAAGGCTACCAAAGGTACGCCCTCATCCCTCGGTAGCATTCAGAAGATCTAACGTCGATAGTCTCTCTTTGGCCTTTTGCTAAATGGGGGATTGATCTCATTGGCACATTACACAAGACCCCTGGGGGATACAAGTATGCCATTGTAGCTGTCGACTACTTTACGAAGTGGGTTGAAGCCGAGCCACTGACGATGATATCGGAGGAGAAATGTACAAACTTTATATGGAACAACATAGTCTGCTGGTTCGGTGTACCACATTCTCTCGTATCAGATAACATGAGATAGTTTAACAATGATAACACCAACCAGTTTTGCGAATTGCTAGGTATCCATAAGAACTTTTCCTCTGTTGTATATCCCCAGTCCAACGGACAGGTCGAGGCGGTCAACAAGATGATCAAAGTTACGTTAAAGCGGCGGCTCGACAACTACAAAGGAAAGTGGGCAGATGAGCTACCAAAGGTTTTGTGGGCTTACAGGACGACCATCAAGACTACCATGGGGGAAACTCCATTCTCAATGGCTTACGGGGTAGAAGCGGTCCTTCTAGTCAAGATATCCATTCCTACCAGCCGAGTAATATGGTATGAAGAATGTAGGAATGCCGATCGAATGGGCTTGGAGCTCGACCTTTTGGAGGAAAGGTGCACGGACGCACAGTTAAGGCTCACCGCGTACCAAACCAAAACTGATAGGTACTACAACAGAAAGGTCAAGCATAAGCGGTTCAAAGTAGGAGACCTCGTCTTACGAGTGGTAACCCCAAATACTAAGCCCAAGAACTCTAGGGCTCTAGGCCTAACTCGGGAATGACCTTACAGGATAAAGGAGGTTATGGCTAATGGATCCTATCGACTCGCAGAAATAAATGGTCGAGACATCAAGCACACATGGAATGCAGACCAATTGAAGACCTACTACCAATAACGGCGAGAAAGGTCGATCTAAAGGTTACACTTAGCATTTTTGTTATGTTGTCTATTTTATTTTTGCAGGCTAAAAAGTCGACATGTAAACTCTACATAAATAAAAGTCCGATCGAATTTTCTACTTGTCTGATCTATGCAAAATACTACACCACGCTCGACTTGGCTCTACATACCCAAAGATCTACTATCTACGTCGATTGATAAACATCGACCAATGTTGCGTCAAAGACAAGTCAATGACTATCTTTGACGAGGGGGTAATAAGGCCACCTTAAGGTCTGTAAAAGTGGTAAAGCCCTGGCTTAACCATACTTAACCAAAATTTTTTAGTACGTCGACAACATTCATACGTGAAATAAGCATTTGTATGTATATGCAAAAAAAATATATATAAATAAATAATAACAAGTCTCAACCATATGGCTATTACAAAATTAAAAAAAAAATTATGTCTTGGCCTGACGGCCCTCTAATAATTACATATATGAATAAATAAAGAGAAGAGTCCTCATGGTGCTGCCCCATCCCCTGGCTCCTGCTCAGCGTCCTCAGTACCTGGCACTGTCTCGACCACCTCTACCTCCTCGTCGTCGGACTCGTCGAGGAAAGACAAGTCGACTTATGGGCGTTTCCTTCGGAAGCGGTAAAAAATCTGGTCCCCAGTAGACTTCATCAAGGAAAGTTGAAGTTCCTCAAACTCAGCAGAGTCTTGGTAAGCATCGAGCCTCTGAGTAAGAAGATCCTCAAAAGCTTATGAGGATTTAAACTATTCCACCCGCTCCTCGACTTTGTCCCTGAACTCTTGGGACGACTTAAAAACCTCTAGCCGAGTGTCGACCGAACGAGGGAACACCTCAGAACCCAGGAATTCCTCGACAACTTCATTTTTCTTCTGCTGGAAGACGGGAGATGCAAGGTACGCCTCGACCGCCTGGGAGCACCCCTCCCTGAAGCCCTTCTCAAAGCTTTCGCCTTTCTCCTTGGTGATCGCGTCCTCAAGAGATTTGACCTTGGCTTTCTCGATCGTTAAATCCGAGGAAAGCTCCTCCTGAGTGGTGCACAGAGCTTTAATCTCCTCCTCCACAGCCCTCGACGGGACGCCCTGCCTTAGCAAAGCCTCGAGCTCCACATAATTCAGGAGCATGGCTTCAAGTGCCTGGACAATGAAAAAGAAAGGGCATGAACAAGATGCAAAGGTCAACTTTGTGAGAATGGAGGTCGAGAAGTGAGCAAGCAAAACCTACCGAGATTTGGCGGATCACTGCTATACGCAGGTGCTCTAGAAGGTCTATCCCTGCAAACTTGCCCTAAGAGTTTGGGTGAAAGTGCGTGTAGATGGCCTAGATGGGAAGGCTAAAGTGAGAGGGGGGGCGTAGAGCCCGGTTCAGGTCATGGTTGACCGCGTCCGAAACGAGGAATTGGGGGTCATTGATCTTCGACCCCAGCATCACAAGGGGTCCCTCAGGTGCATGAGGGACGTCCAGGTTGGCGGCGACCTCGGCGCCCTTTCCTTTGTCCAGACGTCGAGACGCCCGAGAAGACCTCTCGACTAACGAAGGGCCTTGTGGCTCCTCCGTCCTCGGCCTCTTGGGAGCAAGGGTGATGGCAAACTTTTCCCGGACGGGGACCTCAGTGGCACTGGGGCTGGAGTAACTTGGGTCTCCGGTTGACTCACCGACCTGGAAGAGGCCCCTCCGTCTCTCTTCCTCGGCTTTGGTGGGACAACGTACCTCACGGTGGACGACACGGCTGCACAATAAAGAAAATGTCAGATCCAAGAATTCCTCGACCACTTCTGCTGAGAGATGAGGGGACGTAAGTTCCACCTTACCGCTGAGGAGATCTGCAGGGGCTTCAATAGGCTAGCGCGGAGGGTCGAGGGTAACTACCATATCGTACAGTTGACGGTTCTCTGGGGTATTGAGAATGCTAGAGCTACGGCTGGAGTCAGAAAGGGACAGAATCTGCTCGACTCGTTCTAGGACGGCTGAAGAAAGCTTCAGTCAGGTGCACACTTCACCTATAGAAAAGAGCAATGCATGTAAGATAGCTTGACAAATGGAGGGATGTCATGAAAACTCAAAGAAAATGACACCCACAATATTTGTTGAATATTGTCTGCGTCCCCAGGGGACGCTCACCGTCGAGCAGGTGAGAGTTAAAGTTGCCACCCAGGAAAAAGAACTGAGGTTTCCACCCGTGACAACTAGAAGTGTTATCGACCACGACAGGCAGGACGGGGGGTTTGGATTTGGAGTGTGAGCCCAAGTAAAAAAAACCCCCTCTAGCCTGGGGAGCTCCTAAAGGCATACTAGTATAAGAATTCCTCGACGGTTATGTCGAGCTTTAAAAACTTTCTCCACAAGATAATCATGGAGTTTATTGTCACCCAACAATTGGGTGACAGCTGTACAGGGGAGATCCTGTGAAGGCCACAAAGGGCCTTCACAAAAGGGTGAAAAGGCAGAGTCTGCCCAAAACTAAGGGAGCGCATGTATATGGTCATGTGATTGGCAGGGGGGTTGTGAGCCCTATAGTTGGGGGTCGAGATAATCAAATAAAAATTGTTGGCGTCGATCCCCGCATCGTTGAATGCCCTCATGGCAACCCGGGGCTTGATCTTCGATGGGTTGACATATGTCACCATCCTCGAAACGCCACTGGTCGACGCCACCCCATAACCACGCCCCTCAGCAAGGCCGACCCTTAGGCCATCTTCCTAATCATCGAGGAGAATTAGCTCATCCGGCTGAGAGGTCGAGACCGACCCCTCGGCGTACTCATCCACCCGGTGAAGCAGAGAGTCCTCGATGTCGCCTGAAGACGTACTCATCGATGCGGCATCTTCAGGGTCATCCCTAACCCTGGAAGTGAAGACCTCTCGACCTCTAACCTGTTTGGGTGACATGTTATGGAAATAAGCAAGAAAGGGCTAAGTTAGAGCCTAAAGGTCGAGAGGTCAAAAACAAAGTTTGAAAAGAGAGAAGTATGCTTGGATCAAAATGATCCAAGAACCTGGGACTTCAATACCAGATTCACACAACCCAGAAATGGGTTTGGAACCCATAAATGAGGAAAAACTCATAAGGGTCTCCAATACCCAGAAGTGAGTTTGAGAACCCCGACGTGGATGACTAAACCCAAGCAGGTGCTACCACAAAGAGATTTAACCCAGATTCATGAGCAACAACATTGTTCGGGTAAGTTCATTTTATGGTTATATTGTTCTCTTCGAAATGTTAGTTTCTGCAGGAATCAAGTTTAGAATCACATTGAGAAGTAAAAGAGAGCCAAAACAACTTACTAGTTCTTGAAAAGTGGTCTGAAAGCCTGAAGATTGAGAGGGAGGACCACGGACAGAAAATACACACAGAAGTTGAAGTCGAAGACAGTAACCTCTGGGAGAAATCCGGCAGAGTAACGGCGTTCTGAAAGATGGACGACCGTGGAGCTATTTCAAAGGGAATATATATACCCCAGGGGGAAGCCCAGGAGCCTTAGAGAAGTCTAAATGACACCGGATCTCGACCGTCAAATTCAAACCGACCTCATCCAACGGTGAATCTGAAGAGACGTGATCCAACGGCTATGATAAGAACGGGAGAAATGAATCTGATTGGACAGCTGCAACTTCCCCCTCGACTGCCACGTGTCACCAGGGTACGGGGGATGTGACCGTTGACATGATCGACGAGACTGCTCCACTGCCTGAAAAACTCGTTGTAATGATGGCACTATACTTACAAGCAGCCGCCATAATCTGCAGGAGAGAAGTTGCCCCGTGGAACTCTCGACGCTGCATAGCCTGAAACATCACAATGTGATATTCCAGTCTAGGGGTAATTGTTATACCACAGTCGAGGAATCGATCGTTCCTTTGGACGACAAGCGCCGAGGCTTCCATGTCAAGAATCGGTCGCAGGCGTCGAGGGGACGATCATACTTAAGGCGCCCTGTATATGTCGAGAGTTCATGCAGGGTAACGGGCGTTGAGAACCCCGCCTGAGTTGTGGGGGTCATGACGTCGAGGTAGCAGCCTGGTCCAATCCAAAGATAGTCTTGTCAAATCAAGGGAAGATGCACTGTACCAACTACTACTGTCGAAGTCAGGAAATCAGGTAGCCGGTAAGGGTGGTTAGCCTGACCTGGAAGTCGTAATCATGAAAATACAACTGCCAAATCCCAGAATTAAGGGATAGAGGATGATCTCCTCAGGAAATATAGAGGGGGTCTCTCATGTGTAGAAGGCCTATAAATAGAACCATGGGAATTCATTAAGTTTTTTTACGCACTATTCTACTACTCCAGAGAGATTGTAATCAACAAAGTATTAATGCATCCACAAGTGGACTAGGCCAAGAAATCTTACCGAACCACTATAAATTCTTGTCCTCTCTATATTATTTTGCAACATTAACCCTTAATTAAGCGGTGAGAGGTTACTGTGAGTGTTCTTGGAGAGTTAATCCTTAGTTGATAGAAATCCACCATCAACATTGATGATAAGCTTGTGCCATTGATGTTTCGAGATGGACTACTAAAAGAGCACGATCTATATGAGATCTTAACGAGAAAAAGGCCTAACAACATGGTAGACATCATATTTGAGGCCGAAAGGAGCATAAGAGCAAAACAGGCTGGGTACAAAAAACACAAAACGAAGGCCGCATCGTCGAACTTTGATTCAGGAGAAAATAGGCAACGAGAAAGATTTGCTCCAGCAAGAAGGCCATGGGACAACAGCCAAAATCCTCGGCCAAATTAGAATGACAATTTTGAAGACATGCATTTAAGAGTATTTCAGATTGAGGAAGAGAGGCTGGGGAGAAGATTGAAGCCTCACACAATTAAAAATGAAGTTCCGCTTAATATAACTCCAGAACAAATATTTCGAGAAAAGAAGTACATGGGAATTTTCAGGCCACCGAAACCGATTCAATCTGATTCTCAAAAAAGAGATCAGACAAAAATGTGTGAGCTGCATAATGATCATGGACATACAACAACAGAATGTGGAAGTCTAAGAGGACAGATTCAAGCGATGATCCATCAAGGACAATTGCTGCAATATGTTAGGAGCCAACTGTTGGGTGAATCCACAAGTGCACAGATCGTACAAGTAATAAAGTGTACCGAAGTACAAATATCGTCCCACAGAGATTGAATCACCAAAATTATGTTGTGGAAGTTATGCAATCAACAAATCAAGTAAAGAAGAAGTTGAACAAAAATTCACTAAAATGTTGTAAAGAAGATGGGTACATAATAAATGCAATCAAAAGTGACTAAAAATAGCAAAATCGTAATTATGGTTTGTAAATCAATGATGAAAATGAGCTAGGTCTCCTAACTTCCCCTCAATTGCAAGTCTAATGGAAAATGTTACCGAAATGCTACAGCATTTACCACCCTTGTTAACAGAAACTCTTTTATTGCATAAAATTCTTCCGAATTAATTATGACTAAGGTTCTTTAAACCATTTCCAACATATTCCTATGTGAATTCAGTTCTTAGAATGCAGATCTAAGCTCAGGTTTCTTCAAGTTATGCATGGTGAATAATATATTCCTATACCATCCACTAATCAACAACTAAGCAAGGTTACTGAACAAACATCATTCATGTTAGATCCGATTAAAACTAACATTTCCAGTATTAATCTTAATCTTGTATCCTATAATTGATGGCCAGTCAAGAATAGAAATAGGCATTAACACATATGAATGAACAGGAATATTAACTCAATAGCATTTCAGAAACAAATTGTCATTCTTACAACATTGGTTCCATTAGTAGGCTTAGCTAAAATAAATTAGTTCATACTGAGATTTACAAGAACCGGATTTTTAAAATATTTCATGTCTTAATCAATATCAAAATAACAGAAGAATCAAGCTAACAGAGAGAAGAAAGAATGATAAGCTAGAACTTGGATCTTCTAAAATTTCTCCTTGTCCTTCTCTTCGAGTCTTCCTCTCAGCTGCTCTCTCTCTTCTTCTTTCTCACGTCTCTGGTATTCTATTTTTTGGAGGAGGTACTGTGTGTTTTCCATTTCCTTCTATTTTTTCCTTTTACCCTTGGCGGCTGCTTACCTTTCTCAGAAAACACTTCCTCCTTAGGGCAACAAAAAGGCTGATGTGTCATTTGATAAGGGTTACAGTGGTCCACACTATTGTACAGCTCAATCAGCTCACATGGGTTTTTGTCCTTTTCCTCCAGATAGTGCGCTGATGTCATCCCACTTGCCAGCTGTACCCAGAATGCTACAGCAGAATGCTACTGCTTTCACCTTGTAATTTGCAAAACCAAAACTTAGACATTTTAACCTCTTTTTGACTCAATTTACTCCTTAACTCGAGGGCAACACAAGTATAGAATTTAGCAAGATAAAATGCAAACCTAGAAAATCTAAGTTAAAACACAGAAAAAATAATGAAATATACTCTTGGCTAAGCAAACTTTAAGCTAAAAATGCATAAGATAACTCTAATTTCTTAGGGCCCGTTCAGTTCGCTGATTCGAGTTTTTAATTTGAGTTAAAATGTGACTTTATGTGAGAGCTTTTTACTGTAGCAAAAAAGTTAGATGTGACTGATTCTTAGAGCTTTTTACTGTAGCAAAACTCAAATTTTAAACTCGAATCAGTGAAATGAACGGGGCCTTAGAGTTATCACACTCTAAAACTTAAAGTATTGCTCGCCCTCGAGCAAGACACGACACAACAAAACATAAACAAAAGTTAAGAATAGAAATGAATCAAAAGAAAGAACGCGAGTTTTGTGGATGAATTCTCAAAAGGTTACCCTCAAAAGCTGGATTAGGAACATACCTTAAAGAAAAACACAATTTCTAACCAAGTGTTGATCCTAAATTAAAAAGATTGCTTCTTCTCCAATTAGACCTTTCTTGTGTGTGTGTGAACGACCAAGTGTTATGTCATCAGTGTCAAACTAGATGGGATCATGCACACATGCTCTAAACCAAAAGTTTCTAATTATGAATTCAAAGTCCATAGGCTTACTTTTCAAAACTCTCTCCACTAATGTAAATCAACATACAACCAAGGATCAATAGGACTTAATTAAGCTTATAATGCTAGCATGCTCTAAACCAAAAGTTTCTAATTATGAATTCAAAGTCCATAGGCTTGCTTTTCAAAACTCTCTCCACTAATGTAAATCAACACACAACCAAGGATCAATAGGACTTAATTAAGCTTATAATGCTAAGCTAGGGTGAAGGTAGGATATGAGGTAATATTTTAGCTCAATTCACCCTAAAACACATCACACTCTAGGACCTTGTAAGCACAAATAATATTCCCAAGTAACACCCTCAAACTTAAGTTTTGCTTTCTCTTGTCCACCATGTCAGTTTTCATTTTTATTTTTGTATTCTTTTTGAACTACCAAGAGATGCCACACTTGTCTTTTTACGCGAGTGCCAATATTGGTGATGAGGACACCCGGTTATTCAACAATATGCAATTCAAGGCGCTTTTTCTCTCTGTTTTTTTATTTTTATTTTTTTTGCTTGCTCTTGCTTTGATCTACCGTTTGACGTAAAAGTGAAGATGGGGCTCATGCTAACTCCTGGTTACTAAGCATTCCAAAACAGCAGAGCAAAGGTTTTTTTTTTTGTTTTTACAAGAATAGTATCCTCGGTATTAGAAAGCAAATCATCCAGAGGCGGATCTGCGCATAATTTCTGCTATACATAGAAGAGAAGAATCAGAGGAAAAATACGGGTTCGAATTAAATGCTAAGAAACATAAAGGCAAATCCTTAAAAGAAGTGTGCATGATTGACATTACACGCATCAGACAGAAGAAAGTTGCAGAAATCAAATTCGGGACCGAAGATCTGGCTAGAATTCGACCTCCGTATGATGATCCATTGGTCGTAACACTAAAAATTCATGATTGCGATGTTGAAAGGGTGTTAATTGATGGAGAAAGTAGTGCGGATGTGCTGTTTTATCTCACGTTTAAGAGAATGTGGTTAGGGATCAAATGCTAAAGCCAAGTTGAATCCCATTAGTCGGATTTGAAGGAAGCAGAATAAAGGCAAAAGGCTCAGTAACTCTGGAAGTTCATGCTGCTAATAAAGTTCTGAATGTAAAATTCTTGGTGGTAGATATTAAATCTGGATACAACACGATAATGGGGAAAGGATGGATTCATAGGATAGAAGGAGTGGCGTCAACCCTACACTAAGTAATGAGATGTCTTTCAGCTGATGGAACAAGAACCGTGGACATCAGTGGAGACCATACAATGGCACAATTTTGCTACAATATCTCCATGGTGGAAGAGGAAGAGAAAAAAGAAATTAAAGAACTAAAAAGTACAGCATGACAATTAAAGGAGGGTCCACATGGAGAAACCAGGAAAGAAAAAGAAGAGGAAAAGAAAGTGGTTACCATTAAGCAGCTAGATCAAGAAATTCTAAATACAGTAGAGCCAGAAAAAACTGTGCTGGTGGGTAACCTCCTGACTGGAAAAGATAGAGAAGAATTAATAGAATTTCTTAGGAAGAATAAAGATTGTTCCGCTTGGTCACATGAACAAATGTGGGATAGATCCAAAGGAATCAGTCGATTGCTTAAATGTGAAGTCAACAATAAAACCCGTAAAACAAAAACAGCGAAGGTTTGCCACAGAAAGGAATGAAATAATAGCCAAGAAGGTTCAAAATTTGCTCCGACCAGGGATGATAAGTGTTGCATGATTTTTATGCTCGTAAGTGCACGTGCAACAATCAAGTAATAAAGAGTGAATAAAAGTGTCGATCACACGAGAATTGAGTAAAAGTCACCTCAAACACCAAATTTGATAAAAGAATCAACTAACTACAATTCAATAAACTAATTAGACAGAAAGGAAACAATGTAAATGCAGCAACAAGTAGTAAAGATAACGAGAATGCAGCTATAGATCTTAATTCAATGATTAAATGAGTTAGGACTATTGATTTCACCTTAGTTGTAAGTCAGGCTTTAAAATGCTTCATGAATGCTACAACATTTTTATTCTAGTTAACTGAAACTCAATTTTTGCATAAAATTCTTTTGAATTAATTATGATTTAAATTCTTCAAACTATTTTCAGCATATTCTTATGTGAATCTAGTTCTCAGATTACAGATCTCAGCACTGGTTCCATTTAGTTATGTAAGATAAATAATATATTCATATACCATTCACAAATCAACAAACTTAAACGAGCATATTGAACTTGTATCATCTATGTTAGATCCAACTCAAATTAACCTTTTCAATATTAATCTAAGTCTTGTATCCTATAGTTGATGGCCAGTCAAAAATAAAAATAAGCATTAAACATACATAGATAAACATGAATAAAAACTCAAACAGCTTAGAAATTAACCATCATCCTTACGACCTTAGTTCCATTAACAATCCTAACTAAGAACAACTTATCTCATGGCTGAATTTGTAAAAATTAAATTCTTAGTATAATTTATTATTTAATAAAATTGCTGCATAAAATTCTTTTGAATTAATTATGATTTAAATTCTTCAAACTATTTCCAGCATATTCTTATGTGAATCTAGTTCTCAGATTATAGATCTCAGCACTGGTTCCATTTAGTTATGTAAGATGAATAATATATTTATATACCATTCACAAATCAACAAACTTAAACGAGCATATTGAACTTGTATCATCTATGTTAGATCCAACTCAAATTAACCTTTTCAATATTAATCTAAGTCTTGTATCCTATAGTTGATGGCCAATCAAAAATAAAAATAAGCATTAAACATACATAGATAAACATGAATAAAAACTCAAACAGCTTAGAAATTAACCATCATCCTTACAACCTTAGTTCCATTAACAATCCTAACTAAGAACAACTTATCTCATGGCTGAATTTGTAAAAATTAAATTCTTAGTATAATTTATTATTCAATAAAATTGTAAACCCAGAAAGAAATTAAATACAACAGAGAAATAAAAAAGAGTTCAACTGATTTGGAGTTTCAATCTTTTTCTCATCCTTTTCCTTCTTCAAGCGAGCTTCCACTGGGTGAAGAAAGCTGAAATAATCATTCTCTGAGTATTAGTCCCCTTTTCTTCTTCGTCTCTGTTCTGCACTGATATAGCTCTCTATTTTTTTTCTTTTTTTTCACAAAAATGGCATAAACCCTTATTAACGCGTCTCCTTATTTTTTTTCTTTTGATTTTCTCAGGCTCTGTGCTCTAAGCTTAGGGAGCAAGATGGCTTCCCTTCCTCTGGCGGCTGCAAAAGGATGGAATATTAATCCCTCATGTTCCTCTGCGTTAGTGAAGCAAGAGAGAGGCTCAAGGGTTTTTGATGTCAACTGGACATGTGGTGAGTTAGGAGTGGTGAAGGAGCTAGTGGGATCCATGTGGCAGAAGTGGAGAGGGTGAGAGCAAGGGTACACGCAGAATAGGTAGAGTGCGAAGTAGAGAATTTCACTCGCCAGCTGATGAGTGCTGACGCGTGGATATGACCTGGTTTGAATTTTCTCTAAAATTTTGACCCTATGTCAAGCTTTATCTTTTCAATTTGGCTCTTTTTTCTTTGTACTTTTGACCCCACTATATTTCAAACTTTTCACTTAAGTCCCACTGTTACACAAATAAAAACATTAATTATTTTAGAAGGAAAACTAAAATAAAAATTACTAAAACTAAAGTAAATAAACTAAAATAAATTAAAATAAATCTAAAATGAAAAGTAAATTCATTTACATTTAAAATAAAATAAAGTCAAATAAAAAAATCTAAAAATCTAGCCACTTTAAATGCACAAAAATAGTGAATAGAGTTATCAATAAGGGAAGTCCAATATCCAGACTGGATTTCGAATGTCGTTTTGGTGCAGAAGAAAAATGAGAAGCGGAGGGTGTGCATTGATTTCACTAATCTTAATCAAACATGCCCAAAGGACATTGACCATTATCAAAAATAGACCAGAAGACAGACGCTACAACTGAGTATGAATGGTTGACTTTCCCAGATGCATATGTGGGCTATAATCAAATAAAGATAAATGTGGAAGACCAAGAAAAAACAGCTTTTGTGACAGAACAAGGGTTATTCTGAGTCATTTGAATTAAAGAATACAAGGGCAACTTATCAACGCTTAGTGAATAAAATGTTCAAAGAAAATATCAGAAAACCCATAGAAGTATACATCGATAACATGGTGGTAAAGACTAAGAAGAAAGAAGGTCACGATCTGGGGGACACGTTTGACATTTTAAGAAAATTAAGGATGAAATTAAGTCCAACAAAGTGTTCATTCGGAATTTCTTCAGGACAGTTCTTAGGCCATGTGGTTAGCAGACGAGGGATTGAAGCAAGCCCATTGCAGATTAAGAAAGTAATGGACACAAAACGGCCGAATCAATGAAGGACGTACAGTCGTTGGTAGGAAATGTGGTGTCATTAGGAAGATTTATCTTGAAAATTTCAGATAAATGCAAACCACTCCTGCAAGCAATGAAGAAGGCCAAAGAGGTGGATTGGGGACAAGAACAAGATGAAGCCTTAAATAAAACAAAGGAATATTTGACGTCTCCACTAGTTTTATCAGCTCCACAAGATGGAAAAGAATTGTTCCTGTATTTATCAAATTCCGATGTGGCAACTGGTGGAGTATTATTTAGGGAAGAGGAAGGACAATAAAAATCGGTATTTTATGTCAGTCAGATGATGACAGAGGCGAAGCGAAGATATGGGACAATGGAGAAAATTGTGCTGTCATTAATCAATGCTAAAAGGAAATTGAGACATTATTTTGAGGTACATCATATTACAGTATTGACAAATCAACCTTTGAAAGCTGTGTTAGCAAAGCCATATTTATCAGGGAGAATGACAAAATAGGCAGTAGAACTGAGAGTTTATGATATCAAAATAAAGCTAAGAATGGTTAAGAAAGGTCAGGTAGTGGCGGATTTCATTTCGGAATGCATGTCAATTGGAGAATAATTCAGAAGAAAGAGGAACTCCAGAAGAAGAAGATTCAGAATGGGTTTTGAAGGTGGATGGTTCGAGTAACCAATTTGGGACAGGAATTGGGATGATTTTGAAAAATGGAGACTTGAAACTAGAATATGCTGTGAAGTTGAACTTTGAACCAACAAATAATGTAGCAGAATACGAGGCTCTATTGCTTGCATTAGGATTAGCGAAGCAGGTGCAAATGAAAAAGATCAAGATAAAAAGTGACTCACAGCCGGTGGTAAATCAAGTCCAAGGATTATATGATGTGAAAGCAGAAAATATCAGAAAATACTTTGAGAAAGTAAAGGAGTTAATAGAAAAACTTGAAAACTTCAGTATAGAGCAAGTTCCGAGAGAACAAAATCAGACTACAGATGGACTGGCGAAGGCTGCTGCATTTGTAGAAGAAAATCAAGCCTTTCGAGTAGTGTCAATCCTAGAGATTAAAAAGCCGAGTTGGTAGGAAGAAGAGCCGACCGGAACATTACAAGTCCAGCAAATAGAGCATCAGAAAAGTTGGAAAACTCCAATAATGGAATATCTAGAAGAAGAAAAACTTCTGGAAAATCCAAAAGAGGCCAGGAAAGTGAAGATCTGAGCTGCTAGATTTATAATGATAAGCGGAGAATTATATAGAAAATAATTTACTGTTCCTTATAAAAAATGTTTAACACCTAAGGAAGGGCAAGAAGTACTCTTCCAAATCCACGAGAGAATGTGCGGAAATCATTCATGAGGAAGAAGTCTACTTCATAAAGTCATGACGCAAGGATACTTTTGGCCAAGAATGGCGCAGAATGCAAAAGATTATGTGAAGAAAGGCGAAGACTGCCAGTATTTCGCTCATCAAACGCATCTTCCGTCGAAAAAACTTCACTATGTGGCAAATGCTTGGCCATTTATGCATTGGGGAATTGATATAGTGGGAATACTACCAATGGCCCCAGGACAAAAGCTTTATGCACTTGTGGCGACAAATTATTTTACTAAATGGGTTGAGGCGGAGGCATAATCCAAAATTAGGCAGGTGGATGTAATAAAGTTCATTTGGAATAATATTATTTGTAGACTCGGAAGTCCATATAAAATTACAGCGAATAGTGGAGCACAATTCACTGGAGCAAAGACCAAGAAATTTTGCGAGCAGCAAGGGATTAAGTTGAGTTTTGCTTCAAGAATTTATCCGCAAGGAAATGGGCAGGCGGAATCTTCGAATAAAACAATATTTTAATGTATAAAGAAAAAGTTGAAGGAAAAGAAAGAAGCATGGGCAGCGGAACTTCCGAATGTATTATGGGCTTACAGAACTACGAAAAGAAGATCAACATATGAAACTTCGTTCGCAATGGTTTATGGACTTGGGGCTGTGATTCCTTCTGAAGTAGGATTCCCAACAATAAGATCGGAAGTAGCAGAGATTAGAAAATGAGGAAATGTTAAAGGAAAGTTTAGATTTATTGAAGAACGAAGAGAAAGAGCAGCTATAAAGCTTCAAGCTTACTAGTAGGAAGCATCAAAATTCTACAATAACAAAGTCAGAGAAAAGAAATTCAAAGTTGGAGACTTGGTTTTGAGAAAAGTAACAGAAAACACAAAAGATTCGAATGATGGAAAGGTTGATCCAACATGGGAAGGGCCTTTGAAGTTGTTGCAGTTTATGGAAAAGGATCTTATGAGCTGAAATCATTCAAAGATCTGGATCAGAAGATCAAAAGTTCTTGGAATGCTCAACATCTCAAGAATTTTTATCTGTATACGCATAAATGTAACTATATGAATGTACAAGAATAAAAAAGGCAGCAAAGATCTTGTAGAGTGAAAAGAAGAGGAATATCAATAAAATAAACAGTGGATGTAGGGCTATTTTATGATCCGAACCACTATAAATCTAGTGTGTCATATTTCTTATGATTTAGCAAAACTAGCACATGATATAAAGAGAAAAGTAAAACTTGAACGAAAATAATTCATAGAATTGGATGGAATACAAATACATCAAAATAAATACATTCTCCTACAAATGTGGAACTCTTGCAGAATAGAGGACCAAAATCTTCGAATACTCAGGAGGATCGTCAAAAGACAAACCAATCTCACCAAAGACACCACATGCGAAAAAATATAAGATCGCGAGCAAAGATCTTCCGACGTCTAAGAAGAGAAGGTATGCTTATCTCTCTCTTGAGAAGTCACCAAAATCCAACACATTCCAGGAAGGTAAGGCCATTCTACCAAAGAATCCCTCGGTTAGATCTAACCCATCTTGAACCAGACGTATTTGGAAGATGGGATCTCTCTAACCTTAACCATCAATGACAAACTTAAGGAAGAAAGTCCTGGACAAGGATAAGCATCAAACCCTAGATTGGGACTTCTGGCGAGGTCAATCAGCCAACAAAGGCCATTCATCGTCACCAAGTATGGCCGATGCCATCCTGCAAAGGCTGGAGGTTGATGGAGAGGCAACCTAAATCGTAATAGAAGAAATCACCATCATAATTACCACACGGTAAATCAGAGGAACCCAAACAAGCAACACATATCAGAAAATGCATTACCTATGACGAATACCGACGCTTTGAAAATGCTTACACATTCTCTCGTCGTATAGTAGTCCCACTCGTCTATTCTCGTTCTTAGAGCTCTTCTGGTTCGCCATTTTCGACGTCTCTCTTGTTCAGAGATTTTTTAGGATTCTCTCTCTCTAAGGGGAGACTTCTAATGCAAAACTCAGATCATTAGTCACCATAGAAATGGCGTTCCGGATTCTGAGCATTACGTGTCTGTCTGGTCCTTTCGCTGTCAATCGGGTGTTCAAAAAATTCACCACACCGCGAAAACCAACTGATCCAAATCGAAACGAATCAAATGGTTAATTATTTTTGAATTATTAAGCGGTTTAGTCAAATTTTTAACTAATTTTTTAGGCGGTTTAATTTATAGCTTGGACTCCCCAAACCACACAATAATTCATCTAAAAAAATATACATATATAATTTTTTAATTTTTAAAATATTTTTTTAAATTTATTTCAATTTTTGTTCATCATAATAAAGGTTCTACAGTTATGAAATACATTTTATCATATTTTTGTTGGTTTGTATTAAAACTTTAAATGGTTAACTCTTAGACATTTGCTATTTTTAAGTTATATTGTACTTTAATCTTATTTTTATTTTTATTATTAACGATTTTATAATTGTTATGAATTATTGAAAACAATTTAGTCTTAAGCTTAAACCGTCAAAACCGCTTATGAGTGATTTGGTTCAATTTAGTTTTTGTTAAAAATATCAAACCGCCCAAACTGTCCAAAAGAAAAAATTATTTTTAGTTTTGTTGGTAGTTTCTAAAAACAAGCCACCCAAACCGACGAGAAACACCCCTAGCTGTCATTTCCCGCTTTCTCTCTCTCTCTCAACTCTCACTCTCTTTGGTAATGATTATTTTTCAACAAAATTACATCGAACCCCTGTTCTTTTTGTCAATATGGCACTCACATCCTCATCGATAGGACTCAAATTTTTACTACAGTGTTTCTTTCAAAAAATTCAAATTCAATTTTTTATACTACAATATTTTCTTTTACATAAATTCATTTTTCAATTCAAGTTCTCAACTCAAATTAATGAAACAAACGGAGTCTAAGTTTATGATTTTTTTAGTTTGAATTTTAAAAGTTAGGATTATCGTTATGTTTTGTTCTCTAGATTCTCTTTGTTGTGGTTAAGATTTATTCTTTAAGTTCTCTAGATCATCTCTTTATTTTGTTTTGTTCCCTAGATTCTCTTTGTTATGGTTAAGATTTGTTCTTTAAGATCTCTAGATTATCTCTTTATTTTAGTTAGGATTTGTTATTTAAATTCTCTAGATTATCTCTCTTTATTATAGTTAAGATTTGTTATTTGTTATTTGGTTAGGATTTGTTGCAGCCTATATATGTATTTAAAGGTCTGATCACGTTGTAATTTGGTTAGTCTTACATTAGCAATAAAATCGTGAGATTTTTTCTCCAACTTGCTGCATCACATCCTTACCTTTCCACCTTTTCTAGATTGAACTCCTTCGACACTACCAACTACATCTACATATTTTTTAAGGGGTGGGACTAGTAATTGGTAAATATGTCTTTCCCTCTTTTGGATGGGAATTAGGATACTTGATAAAGCTAATTAAGGACGTGTTAGGGAGAACCATTTTATCTTTTTGTTATAATACTCAAAACATTCCTGTGTTTTATCAAAATACTATCACCCTTTTAATTATGTAAATACTCAATGTATCTTATGTGTTCATAAAATTAGTAGACCCAAAACACTCCTTGAAGCAATCAAATTTTTTAAAATATCAAGATTGCCCTTCTTAGTCTTTATTAAATACAATTTAAAACATTATTGAAATAAAATGTTAAATAAAATGAAGGGATGTTTATATTTTTATATGGCTTTATTCAAAAACTATCGTGGTTATTCACATATGATTTAGTTCGAATACTCTTATACTCCGTGATTATTCATGTCTGATTTAGAGTCAAATGTCTAATTTAGTGTTAAATACTTTTATACTAGTTATTCACGTGTGTTTAGTGCATGTGGTTATTCATGTAGATTTAGTATCGAATACCCTCGTACACTGTGCTTATTTGCATATGTTCACCTCTATTATGCACTTGTGATAAGTTTGTGGTAAAAAGGTGATTTTCCCTTCGTTTAGACAAGTCTGCTTCCTTTTTATCTGAAATCTTTTAATAGGGCATCTTTTATTTGCAATGACGGAGCCAGGAATTTATATCAGTGGGGGCTAATAATTAAGTTAAAAAATTAATGGGGACTATAAAATTATTTTTTAAAATTTTAGTGGGGGTTTATTATAACACACTTCTTATTTATGTATAAATTTTTAAGGAAACAAAATAGTTGAGTGGGGGCTTAAGCCCCCACTGGGTTATACCTAGCTCTCTTAAAATGAATTTTACAAATCTTCCCATGCTTAAGAAATGATTTACTCGTATATTAACCCCGCAAAAGTTTAATTCCTTTTAATTCACACTGATCTCAAAATAACAACAGATTGACAATAAATTGGATTAATCTCCAACAATAAGTGACAATCGATTGAACGAATCTCCTGATTTTGAACATCAAAAGTAATTTTTGGAACAGCAAGTCTATATCTAATTCACAAATCCTGGTAACTTTTCTCCACAATATTTAAGCCAAGAAATTTCATAATTCACAAAGTAAAAGAATTTTAAATTCAGAACAAAACAAGGATAAGAGCAACAGAACATTTTTTTTTCTTTTTGATAATTGCAACAGAACATATGTTATTGGTACATGATGAGTTACTTATACAGAATACTGTGACTTGACCCAACTGCTCGAGGAAGAAGGAACAAAAACAAACAAAAATATACAATACACAAACAAACAACAAATATTATTCTTTCCATCACTCATCATCATCATCATCATCCACAAATTCTTCCTCTTCTTCATCGTCACCGTTCGTTTCTTCCTCATGGCCCACATCCTCATCACCAACAACAAACCCCCAAGCATTTCATCCTCCTCCTCATCATCAGCAATATAAACTTTCTTTTGTGAAGACTTCTTACTGCCTTGAGAATTATCCTTGTGAGGCTTGTCACGGTCCTTTGATCTTGTAGAATACTTTGGCCTATTATTTGCTTTTCTCACAAGCTCTTTGTCATCTTCACTCTCACCGGTCCACTCTTCATCATCATCATCCTCGTTATCTTTACCTCTTTTCCTCTTTTTGCTCACACCCCTCTTCTCTATCTTCTCGAACTTCTCCTCATCTTTGCTTTCTTTCACGACTTCAAGAAACCGGTCCCACCTCTTCACATCACGAATCATATGCTTGGGATAGTGCTCAAACTCATGCCTCATTACCACAAAACCAAACTCTGCATTCCCAAAAGAAATAAAATGATACATAATAATATAATATCAGTAACTCTGCAGTCCCAAAACTGATTGCTGAAAATGCAATTCACCGAGAAAAAACTATCCTATACTAGATTATCAATGAGCAACCAAAAAAGTAGCAATCTTTTGGATTGGAATGTTCAAGCGTCAGAAGCAAAACCCAAAAGCCAAATATATGATTATGGGAGACTTTCTAGTATCATGTAGAAGTGAGAAACATAATATAATATATATTCAATGTAACATTGATGTAAGAATATAACACCATGAAATTTAGGACATGTTCTTTTAACTAACTCAAATCACAACTCAAACTTTTAGCAACAGTATTTTTTCTCACAAAAATTCAAATGCAACTTTTTTACTACAATATTTTCTCTCACATACTTGTTGGAAAAATACGACATCGAGTGCGCATCGGCATTTTAAAATTTTAAATCAATGTCAAAGCCAATCAAGAACATGTCGGATGATAACTTGAATTCTTTGACCTCGAACAATCCTTGCTCCAAGCTTTGTGTTTAGAAAACCAAAGTCTTCCACATTAATTTCTTGATTCCACGTAGACGTGTGTGTGGGCACACGTGAGACAAAAACGGGTTTAATTAAACACTCAAATTTTCCACAAACACCAACGCATGCACGATGTGAAATATTTTGGGAAAAAAAATTTTCCTCTTCTTTCTATAACAGCGAATTCGGCCAGCCCTCAAAGTCTAGGTTAAAAAATTCGTCTCGCGCAGTTTTTCATCATCCCTTATTTATAGAGTAGAAGTCCAACTTCTAGAATGAATCAAATCTCTCTCTCCTGTTTCAATTTTGAACAAAAATTCTCCTCTATCCTTCTCACTTGTGGCCGGCCATCCCTTAGGGTTTTTACCCTGTGTGTGGCGCCAATCCCAAATAGGAAAGGAAGAAAAAATCATCCTTTATCCTGTAGTCCAATTTTAATTCAAATTCAAATTCGAATTTAAGTCAAACTTAAATTAATTTGAATTTTAAATTGAACAACTTATCAAATAAGTTTAAAAGGATAAATTTAAATTATGTTCATGATTCAAATTCAAATTTAAATAATCACATTATTTAAATAATAATTAATTCTCAATTAATTATTTTTCGAGTATTTAATTTTAGAATTCTGTAATTCTAAAATTCCCATTTTGTCCTTTGTGTCTGGTAGAATTTTTTTTATTAATTACTTCTAAACTGCGAAGTGTCCATTTGATATAGTCATTACATATAGATCAATCCTCCATAAATAATTCATAATTAGTGTCAGGTAGAATCCGTTAACCTCTCTAATTACATCTTTATCCTTGAGTACCATTGATTCTCTAATGGATAGTGATTTATAAAACACATTCATGAACCAGCGCGCTCTTACTAATCCAAGTACCGAATCAACACTCAAGAGAATTATTTATCTACTTCTTTCTCAAGAAGGAATGGATTCCATCTCGTATAATAACATTCCCAACTACCTACTTCATCATGTCTCAAAAATACAAAGAATACGATTCAGGATCTCAGAATCCGTACCGAGTAAATCAAAAGACACAAATCCATAAATAGGAGTTTGTTAAGAACTCAGGATTAAGATCATTCTATATATGACCATCGGTAGACTCAATTAGAATTTCCATGCTTAATGGAAATTATTAAAAATTCATATTGTGTCTGTGTCCCTGTTCCACACAATCTCATTATGCGAAATACACTCATTTAATATCTCACCATATTAACAGTGCGGATAGCACCGTTCCATTCTAAATGGGAATGACATGTATTAATAATGTTTTAATTAAAGATTCTAAACTTTAATTAAATTCATTATGAACAACGTTTTTTATTATTATCCTTAAACATTATCCTCTCGTATATAACACTTATATACAATGTTTAAAGTTACATAAATAATCACGGAATTTTCATTTGATATTCATAAAATATTCATAAATATATGCACATAAAATGATGAATAAACTCTTTTATTAATTAAATAATAAATATCCTATTACATCTCATGCTTCGAGGACACTATTCCCAACAATAAACGCTAACAATCTTTCACTTGCACTTTAGTGAGTAAATGTGACATGCTACGCATCCCCATAGCCTCGACATGCTTCTTGAAGGCCTTAGCCGGCAGGGCCTTCGTGAATGGGTCAGCCATATTATCCTCTGACGCGATATTGCATATTTCCACATGCCCTTCTTCAATAAAACTCCTTATCACATGATACTTCTCTTCTATGTGCTTACTCATTTTCTGATATCTTGGTTCTTTGGTGTTAGCTATTGCGGTATTGTTATCACAATACAGTTTCAATGGCTTATCCACACCAAGAACTACTTCAAGATCCATCAGAAATTTACGGAGCCACACTGCTTCTTTTGAAGCATCACTAGCTGCCACATACTCGGCTTCCATCGTTGAGTTAGAAGTGCAAGTTTGCTTGACACTCCTCCAAACAACGGAACCACCTCCCAGAGTAAAGACAGAACCTGAAGTCGATTTCTAAGAATCCAAACAGGATTGAAAATTCGAATCTGTATATCCTAGAGGTGTCAAATCCTCCCCAGAATATATCAGCATATAATTTCTAGTCCTCCGAAGATACTTGAATTAAGCTTGACCGCTACCCAGTGGTTAGGTCTTGGATTTGACTAATATCGACTTATAATCCCGACCGCATGGTAAATGTCCAGTCGAGTGCAAAGCATTGCATACATGAGGCTCCCAACCGCCGAAGCATAGGGTACCTTTGCCATGTATTCTCTTTCCTCAAATGTCTTAGGACAATCACTGTTCGAAAGAGTAATTCCAGACCTAGATGGTTGCCCACCTTTCTTGGAATTCTGCATTGCATACTTCTCAAGAATTTTATCTATGTATGAAGCCTAAGAGAGAGCTATCATTTTGTTCTTTCGATCTCTTAAGATCCGAATGCCCAGAACATAATTAGCCTCTCTTAAGTCCTTCATGTCAAACTGTTTGGTAAGCCAAACTTTGATTGATGACAAAGCCCCTACATCATGGCCAATGAGTAGAATGTCATCAACATATAATAGTAGAAAAACCACTTTCTCATCTTGAATATGCTTATAAATGAAAGGTTCATCCATATTCTGTTGGAATCCAAAAGTCTTGACCACCTAGTCAAATCTTTTGTTCCAAGAACGGGAAGCTTGCTTGAATCCATAAATGAATTTTAGCAACTTGCAGACTTTCCTCTCTTGACCCTTAGACCCAAAGCCTTCTGGTTGTACCATATAGATATTTTCCTCAAGATGGCTGTTTAAGAACACCGTCTTGACATCCATTTGTCAAATCGCGTAGTCGAGAGCAGTCACAATGGATAAGAGAATGCATATGGACTTAAGCATGGCTACAGGCGAAAAGGTTTCCTAGTAGTCGATTCCCTCCTTTTGCGTGTATCCCTTAGCTACCAGTCTAGCCTTATAGGTTTTGACCTTTCCTTCTGCATTTATCTTTCTCTTGTAAACCCATTTACACCTAATGGGCTTAATCCCATCAGGAAGATCTACAAGTTCCCATACTTAATTAAAATCCATAGATTCCATCTCAGCTTTCATGGCTCCTGTCCAGAGATTTGCATCAATATCCTCCATAGCTTCTTTGTAAGTATAAAGATCTCTGTCATGTTCTAAAGATTCTGCCAAAAAGGTCTCCTCATTAGCCATGAATCTCTCAGGTTCATGTCTGATCCTCCCACTACGCCGAAGCCCCTTAGGTTGTTGTTGGGTTTCCTTTTCTACTCTGATTCGATCGGTTTCTAAAGGAACTATCGGTATGACCAAGTCACTCAACATTTCCTCAAGCACCACTTTGCTACGAGGCTTAAAGTCGTTCATGTAACTTTCCTCAAAAAATGTTGCATTTGTTGAAACCACGACTTTATTTTCCTTAGGCTTATAAAAATAACCTCATTTCATCCCTCTCGGATAACCTACAAAAATACACACTTCTAAACATGCTTCCAACTTGTTCACTTCCTTGTCCAGCACATGTGCAAGACATCCCCATATGTGAATATGTTTCAAGGATGTCTTCCTGCCCGTCCACAACTCATGAGGAGTTTTAAGAACCGACTTTGTTGACACGTTGTTCAAAAGATAACATGTAGTTTGTAAAGCATATCCTCACAAAGATATAGGCAATGTCAAATAACTCATCATGGACCGTACCATGTCCAACAAGATCATATTTCTTCTCTTAGCTACACCATTTTGCTGTGGAGTGCCAGGTGCAGTCAAATGGGATAGAATCGCATTCTCTAATAAGTATCCAGTGAACTCATCAGATAGGTATTCTCCACCTTGATTGGATTGAAGTGCCTTTATGGGTTTACCCAATCGCTTTTCCACTTCAGCCCAAAACTCCCTGAATTTCTCAAAAGCTTCACTTTTGTGGTGCATCAGGTACACATAACCATATCTAGAGTAATCATCAATAAAAGTGACATAATACTCATACCCTCCTCTTGCCTTGATGTTCATGAGACCACAAACATCACTATGCACAAGTTCAAGAACCTCTTCAACCCTATTGCCCTTAGACCCAAATGGTCTTTTGGTCATTTTGCCCTCCAAATAAGACTCACATTGAGGTAAGGACCCAACCTTTAAAGAACTTAAAGGTTCGTCCTTTACCAACCTCTATATCCTGTTAAGGCTAATGTGACCAAATAGCAAATGCCAAAGATATGTCTCATTAGAGTGAGAAGTTTTAAGCCTTTTAGAGTTATTAATAACTTCAGTGTTTAGCAGTAAGTCCATCTTAGGTTTGATAAAATATAGATTATTTTGCATCCATCCATCACAGATAAAAGACTTATTTTTATGAATCACAACTTTATTATTAAAAAAAACTGAATAAGAATCCTTAAATAAACAAACAACATAAATAAGATTCCTCTTAAATTGAGGAATATAAAAACAGTCTCGCAAAAATAAATTCCTATAACTATCAAAGTAAAGATGGATATCTCCCACTGCTTCAGCCAACACTAGAGTTCCATCACCAATCCTTAACGTGAAGCTCTCACTTAGAAGACTTCTCATTTGCTTGAACCCCTGCAGAGAGACACGCACATGATTAGTTGCTCCAGAATCTACGACCTAGTTGTCACTGGCTTCCTCAACCAGACATGCTTCCACAATCAAAAGATCATACTCACCTCCTTTGCCTTTAGAGGTTAGGTAGTCATTGCAATTCTTCTTCATGTGCCCACCTTCCCGCAATGAAAGCACTTAAGCTTGTTCAGGCTCTTCTTCTTCTTCTTGTTCTTGCCCTTATTTGGCGGAACTGAAGAACTCTCTTTCTTGGTCCCTTGCTTCTTCTTTCCATTCCCTGGATAGAGTTTGGAGGAAGATGCCTTGGCCAACATCCCTCGAACTTTTAGAGTTCTTGCATCAACTCTGTCAGGGTTATATTCTGTTTAGCGCTCAAATTGAACGTTGCCCTAAACGGAATATACTCCTTTAACAAAGTCTCAAAGATCATATTCAATTAAGACTCAGCATCGATGTCGGCCCCATTGGTCTGAGCGTCAGCCAAATAGCCCATCACCTTCAGCATATGTTCCTTTATGGAATACCCAACCTTTTGTCTGCAATTAATGAGGTTACTTAGGGCTTCCTGACTCAGCGGCTTGGCCGCCGAACATGTCCTCAAGATTATCCATAATCTGACGAACAGTTATGTAATCTTCATGTTGTGCTTGTAGCACAGTGGACATCCTCGCCATCATATAACAGCGAGCCATATCGTCAGAGTCCTTACAGCGTTGATACGCTAGGAAAACCTCATTAGGAGCATCAATAGGTGGCTCCGGAGGGCAATGTGTGTTCAGTATGAAATTTAGTTTCTCAAAGGTTAGATCTTTAGGTTCCTTTTCCAATCAATAAAATTCTTGCCAGTTAAAGTGTGTTTATTAAGTACTGATGATAATGCGCTAGTAGACATTTTGATCGACAATAAACATTCATACATCTAGTATATGCAAACTTGCATAAATATTTAGTAATCAAACATATATACATATTCTAATGCAAACAATATGTTTGTGTGTCAAAACCTTAAAAAAATCACAACCTTACAACGATAATTCCCAACTCAAAATTTTGTAAGTCTCCTAGGGGAGATCATGCAAAATTTAATTAGGAACACGGATCCCTTCCGATCAATATATACCATCCGGATCAATCTCTGTCTAGCATATATTAATAATCATTTTCTTTGACCATTAATTTAATTAATAGAGCTCCTAGGGGAGATCAATAATTAAATTAATCTTGAGTGTATAACCATCGTTTCAACTATTTGATCCATATTTTATAATTGTCACCTAAGGGTGTACAACCATAAAATATGTTCAAATAAATTATCCTCTCGGAGATCCACACCGGTACATAATGAATCCCTTCCTAGGAGTCGATATCACCATGTGTTACCTGCGGACCAACGATGGAGACCATGGGTCTTTTCTTCAAAAACCCTCACCTACTCAATCTTTTGGAAAACAAGGTTTTATGTTAAAAATATGCATGAACAATTTTAATGACCAGCACTCTCTATTCTACATGACATATTATCACATATATAGCACATCATATTATATGCAATCATAAAAAGCAATTAAGCTAGGCAACAAGCATAATAATAATTTAGCGGAGTAAGAAGAATGAATATTAGCGGAGTAAGAAGAATGGAAAACAAGGTTTTTTTTTTGTCCTTAAAATTTCCCATAATTAAAGTTGTACCACATATGTCGCACCGCGAACTTTTCGAGCCGAGCCAAACTAAATTCGGGTCACCATAACACATACCATAATGAATATTAGCGGAAATCTCATGCTTATAAGTCTTCCAAGTGTTATATCTATTTAGCTAATATGTTTTTTGTACGTTGTCGGGTAGCATTAGATTAGTTTGTTTAATTATCTGGGTGTGCTTTGTTGTCTCTATTTTATGAATATCTATGGGGGATTATAAGTATGATAGGTTTTCTGAGAATAACACATGTAGAAAGAAGATATTAGGATCAAGGAAACATGGGCTGGGTTTCGGACGATCTAATGTGGTTGGAAATTCCAATAGAAGTCTCGCCCTTGTTGGTTTCATAGGGATCCAACTTTTACCTTGAAGATTGGTGGGAAAGGTTAAGGCTTATAACTTGTTAGAATATAATTGCATTGAACTTTTGGCTTCCTTGAAGACAAACAGCTGAGATTAAATGTTACTAATTTGGTTTTTTTATTGTAGGATAATGGCTCATTTAATCTTTAGCAAAAGTGAAACTTTGAGAAAGAGGAGGATAGTTGCTTTGCTTTTACATTGGTTGAATGTTATGCATATTGTGCAATGGTTCTTTCAATTGATTGAAAGAGTAGTGATGGAGGATATAGAATCAAACTTTGTACGGAGACAACTCTATGTCCTTGACGTGTTTGTTCATAGGCAATATGTTCATCAACTAGCTTACGCAAGTGATGTCATATGTAGAGATCAATTAAGGATGAATAGAAATGCCTTCACTAATTTGTGCACATTGCTAGAAACTAGGGGTGGTTTGAAAGCGTCTAAGTATTTGCAAGTAGATGAGCAAGTGGCTATGTTTTTACATACCATTGCTCACCATGAGAAAAATAGAGTTATAAAATTCCATTTCATGAGATCTGAAAAAACAGCTAGTCTTGCATTCAATCATTCAACTTCATGGAGTGTTATTCGTTAAACCCGAGCCGGTTGCAGACAACTCAACTGACGAGAGGTGGAAATGGTTTAAGATACTTACCTATTTATGTATTATGTTTAAAGTGGGCAGCACCTATGGTGTAATTAATAATTATATCTTTTATTTATGGTAGAATTGCCTAGGTGCACTAGATGGAACCTATATTAGGGTAAGTGTGCCTATGACAGAGAGACCCAAATACGGTAATCGACATGAAGCTGTAGCAACAAACGTCTTAGGAGTATGCACACGAGATATGAAATTTATATATGTGTTGCCTGAATGGGAAGGATCTGCAGCTGATGGTAGAGTATTACGCGATGGGCAAATGGTTTCCGTGTTCCAAATGGTAAGTTTGTTAGTTACTAGTAAAGTAGATTACTCGTTCTTTGTTATATCGTTCTTTGTTACATCTACAAAATGTTAAATCTATATTTATCAATTCTTTTAACAGGATGTTACTATCTTGTTGATGTTGAATACACCAATTGTAAAGGATTCCTTGCTCCATTTCGTGGCCAACGATACCATCTAAAGGAATGGGAAGATGGACCACAACCTAGGAATGCACATGAGTATTTTAATATGAGACATTCACATGCTAGGAATGTGATTGAGAGATGTTTTGGTGTACTTAAGAGTCGTTGGGCGATTCTTCGTAGTCCATAGTTCTATCCAATTAAAACTCAAAATCGCATTATCTTGGCATATTGTTTGTTTTATTAGGCGCGAAATTCCTAATGACGTTCTAGATCCAATACCAGAAAATGAGTGTGAGAATGACGAAGAAGATGAAGAAGAAGATAATGATGATTTGCTAACGGCCGTTGAGCCTTCAGAAGAATGGACTGAGTGGCTATAGCACAAGATATGTTTAATGATTGGAGGCATCGTAGGAATACATGACAATTGTATTTGTGTTTTTCCTTAGGAGTTGTAACATGACTTGTGTTGTTTGCTTGTATTAGGACAAACTTATGTTGCATTGTTATGTTTTTTCCTCGAATAATATGTGTCGCTTTGTTATGTTTTTATTTATAGTATTTGAAAGTTATTAATTATATGTCATGGAGGATGCTGATTCTTGATTGTATGCATGTTTGTTCTTTGTTATTGTTAGGATGGACACTTCCAAATCCAGAGGTCTAGGTCAAAATAAAAGGTTTTAGAATGAATATGAGGATAAATTCTTAATTGAAGCTTTAATGGAGTTACATAACGAGGGAACATATAAAGCGGAAGGTAATTTTAAGGCTGGACATCTACAAGCTCTTGAGAGAAAGTTACATAACAAGTTGTCAGGATGTGACTTACTAGCTAAGCCACACATAGAGTCAAGGATGAAAACTTTGAAGACTCATTTTTAAATTATTGATGAAATGCTAACCGGGCCTAACTGTAGCGGTTTCGGATGAGATCCAGATAGGAAAACGGTTACTGCTAAGAAGCCAGTGTGGGAAGCATATCTCAAGGTACTTATAATTCTAATTCAGTAATATGGTTGATAGTAATAGAAGTTGGTCATCTAGTTACATTGTTTTTTGTATTAAATTCAGAGTCATAAGGAAGCATTACCGTTTAAGACCAAGGCTTTTCCCTATTATGATGACTTGTGTATGGTTTTCGGCAAAGATCGTGCAACTAGTAAGGGTATCGAGGCTGCTGTTGATGTTGTTGAGGAACTTGAAAAAGAAACAGCTGACGACATTAATATTGACGATGACTATTTCAATGACATTCACAATACGACTTATATTGATGAAGCGCAATCAATGTCTTTCTCACAAGCATCGACTATTTCTCAAACTCAAGCTCAATCTCAAGGGTCGTCTAAGAAAAAAAAAAGAAGAGTACAAACAATGCAGAGGCTTATGAAGCCATTGAAAGATCATCTAGTTTACTTGCTGGTGTTATTGACAAGGCAAGTGAACGTTTAAGTCGGGCTATCGATGAAGACATGATGGAAAAACATAGCCGAATTAGAGATGAGCTACAAAGGACCACAACCATTAACACAATGTAACGACATAAGGTAGCTCGGATGATGATAAAAGATGATACTTTAGTTTATTACTTTTTTAGTATCCCTGATGATGAAAAAGATGAGTGGGCTAGAGCTTTGCTTGCTGGTAATATTTAGGAGTGTTTATTTAGTTTCAGTGGAAAAACATAACCGGATTATCTTTTGATATACTGGTGTATGTGCTATGCATTTCTCTTTTGATATTGTAACTAATTAGAATTATGCTTCACTTTGTTAAATTGTATTAACTAGGAACTTGCTTGACTTGGCATATGACTATATTTTGGGATTATATATGTAGTTAAATGATATAGTCATTTTTATTATTGACAGGAGCCAAAGTTATATTTTTCAAAGAACATATCATGGTAGATGCCAAAAGTGATCATATTTGAGCTTGTGATAATTTATTATTACATAAAAATATCAAATATTATTTTTTTTACAATTGAAATATAGTTTTTAAATTATTATCCTTCAAATAAAAAGTTTTTTTCAATAATTAAATTATTTTTGTACTATTTTAATTAATTAAAATATTAAATTATTTAGGATTATTAATCAATGGTATTTTTTGTCAAAATATAGTTTATTTTCATTTCATTTCGTTGTCAACCAAACAGCATAATCCTCATTCAGGTATTGATTCTATAACTCTAATCAAACTAAAGAATCAGTTTATGATTCTAGCACATTCCAATTACATTCCATTACCATTCTTATTACTATTCCAAATGCACCCTTAGGGCGTGTTTACTAAACCGTAAAGGAATGTAATTGGAAAGATAATGGGATTAGAAAGGAAAGGAAAGTAATAGGATATAAGGGTCATTCATTCACTTTCATGTGTTTACTTAACTATTAGATGATGTAATGGAAAACAACCTCATTCCCTTTCTTATGTTTACTAAAATTAGGAATAGTAATATTATGAATGTAATCACTAAAATGTCATTTTACACAATTAATTAATCATTGATTGTATAGTAATTCATTAAAGGTAGATAAGTAAATTTAGCATTCATTCACTTTGACAAGAAATCAATACTAAGGGGGGTGCAAAGATTGGTATTCCCTTTCCTCACTCCCCATATTGTTTGGAGCCCACTAAATCTCAATTACTAATTTTATAAGTAAACACATTATTAGATGGGAAAAGGAATCAATCCTTACTTCTCCTTTCCCTTTGATGCAAAGTAAACATGCCCTTAGTGTATGTTTGGTATATGGCTTATGCTACAGTGCAAACCCGTGATTTTGGTTCTGCTACAGTATTTTTCTCTTATAAAAAATTTAAATTTCAATAGTTATAATCAAGAACCGTAGTTTAAACCCTGGTTTGAACCCATATACCAAGCAGGCCCTTTACTTTCTTCCTCTCACAAAAGGGTCGTAGACGGCACTTAAAACAGATAGAATGACAGAGGTAGAAAAAAATGGACTAACGGTCTGTTACATATACTCATCCCACTATTTGGAATAAAAAATTCATGGACTATGTCACTACGTCTCGTACCTTTGGCCTTTCTACGGCTTTGAAGGAATGGAAAGATGGAGTTTCAAAATTTGGAGGCTTCAGCACAGCATATGCCCCTTCATTGTTATACTTTGGTTCACCGAACTGCAATCACAACAAATGGCAAGACAAAATTACATCTATCACTAATTCAACAAAAATAATATAAAACAAAATACATCTTTAACATTATTAACAACACGCACCAAAATTTTCAACATTCTCCCAATAATCAATGATCCGCTGATATACATACAAATATATAGAGTGAAAATATATGTTGAACAAACACCTTAAAGATGTAAGTGAGAGTATGGAACCAAAACCTGCGGGTAATCTGGCACACTAAACAAAGTGTACATTTTCCCTGATTCGCCATCATGATCCAAGCTGTACCCATTTAACATGTCTCCAAACTCATCCTGACCAGCCCTCGCATCAGGGCCTTGATGTGATCTTATGATCAACTGTTAACAGCAGATAGAGAGAAACCAATATTCCGTCATGACACTTTAAGCTAGTGTTTAAGTGAGAGTGAACTATTTCACATACAACCAATGACAAAGAACTAGAGTACAAATTTGAAAGCAAAAGCACAAAGCTTTTGGATAGGCAACAAAAGTAATAACGTCCTCTTGACTTACTTAGATATCCACATGTACATAGCATCCAGAGATGAAGTTTATGTCTCACATTTTATATACTCAAACGAAAGCATGCAAACAAGAATTGCAGCAAATAAGTGTTATATTACATATTTTACCTTTAATTTGGATTCTTTTAAAAAAGTCTCAGTGCAATCAGGACCCCATGACAGGCCCATTCTTCTATCAGCATTTTCAAATAGACCATCTTCCTTTGATGGATCTGACCATAGGATATCAGTCAAAATACTCGAATCTTCTAACGAAGCACCTATAAGAAACCTATTCATGTTAGACAAGTCTTCTAGAGAACCTAACTCCAGAATCTGTGCTCTCTTTCTCTTAGACCTTCGCAACTGCGTGCTTCTGAAAAGCCCTCCGTGAGTGGTATATACACAACCTGCTATAATTGAGGCCAGAGGAAGCTCTTTGAAGCATTCCGAGCATTTATTAAAGACCATTTCACCTTGATCACCATATTTGGCCTTCACTTCTTGCTCAAAACCATACATCAATGTACAAAATTTGGTCTCATGATTTCCACGTAGGAGATAAACTCTATTAGGCATCAATACCTAAACATTAAAATGTGAAAGAACAATAGAATATGTCAAACAAAATCATTACAAAAGAGCAACTGCCAATCAAAATACCGGACTCTGCCCACCAATAAAATACTTCAGGTAACCAAGAAAACAATATTTGCTTAACTCTTTCCAAGAATCAAATAGTTGAAAGGTCCGATCAAATACAGATTGTTGGGAGGGAAAAGATCCAAGCGACATAAAAAGCATCAAGCCCAATATTTTGGAACTCACATAAACAGACAAAATATAATAGATATCACCATGCCAATTGGTTACAAATATAGGTAAATGAGTATATTAGGTGATATATGAATCATTCTAGACTATTGAAAAGTTTTATAAAAAAAAAAAAATAGAACACACTCTTAGTTGATGCAAAAGATAAAAACAACACAGGTAAATCAACTTAGGTAAACCAATATACTATCACTGCTTACCTTCCAAGCTAGCAAGGCCAAAAACACCTCCACGCCCCATGCTCCCCTGTCTACATAGTTTCCATTGAACACATAAAATTGGTTCTCAGAGGGCAATCCGGCAAGGTTAAAAATGTTGAGTAAATCGTGGAAATGTCCCTCAACATCACCCACTACAACAACTTTTGAATCTTCTCCACGGCAGTCAACTTCTACACAATTTGGTTCCTTGGATAGGATACTTGAAGCAGCGTCAATTAAATTATCCACCACGGAAATCGGCATGAGAGACCAAAACACTGTTGGTGGGTACGTCTTTATAGATTGAACAAGTTTTTCCATCATAGTCTTTACCCACTCCAAGTTTATTTTCCCATCTGGAGGCCATATAAGAGAAACCCGAAGGGGTGACAGTAAAATTGATTTTATCACCTCATTCTGTCCAGACTGCACTGCGTGTGTTTCTCCATCAACAACTGTGATACCTTGTTCTGCTCCAACTTGGACATTCACATCACCATTGCCCGAGTGCGACAGCCCGTCTATAGTGTTGTCCTGATTCTCATTTCGACCCTCTACATTTCTGGTGTCTGCTTTGGCTTCTGGCCCCTCATTTTCAAATAATCTCCTTTGAAGCCTTTTAATATCCGTATCCTTGTTGCTTGTAGCCGTGGCCCCACCCACTTTGCCCTCCACAGTCTCTGCATCAACTCTATCCACCTGTAATATGCAAAAAACAATGGAAATTAAAATCACCATGGTTAAAGAAGAGCTGGAAGAATAACATTCTGAATTATTGCCATACTGATTCAACAAGTTCACGATGCCGATAGGTTGTAATTTTAGCACGTCTAGTAACAATTGTTGATGCAATCTCTTTCATACGTGAAACTGACCGTGTCTGCTCATCATCCATACCTTCACAAGGTATCTTACTCAAAATGCTGTTAACATCCTTGCACGAACCCACCTGCTCAACAACGGTAGAGTAAGCCAAACAACATAATAAATGCAAAATAACCTACTTACCAATAAAAATGGACACTTACCATCTTCTCAATACTTGAGGATAGTGCCTTGTTCACATCATTCTTGGAAACCTATGAAAATCAACAATAGAATCAACAAAGCTAATAATCCATATCATGAAGAATATAATATATGCATATACATATATAATAAATCTCTTTCTGTCTTACCTTTTCAACTCTGTTACAAAGAATCCCACGTGCTATTTCTCTCATCATCATGAGTGAATGCACTTGTTGGTCATCTAAATTTGTAAACGACATGGCGTTTACGTTGTCCACAACCTTTCTAGCTGCACTTAAGATTCTCTCTTTGCGAGACCTCACATCTGCAGCCAAAACAGCATGACCCCATATAAGTTCAAATTCAGGGCAATCACTATTACCACTATTATTCACTTATTATCAATATTAACAATCACACTTGAACCTTAATTACTCATAAAGCTTCATATTGCATCAAATTTAAACTGAAACTTATTATAAATAAATAAATAAATTCCTTTTTACGTCCTAAAAGAAAAAAAAAACCCAAAAAAATTGTTTCCCCTAAATTTTTAAAAAAAAAAAAAAAAAAAAAAAAAAAAAACCAAAAAAATTGTTTCTCTTCCCAATGAAATTCACAGACCCAGTAGAGGAAAAACGAAATCATATAATCGAAGAATTGGACGTTAAAATTCGAGCCTTTTCTTTGGCAATGCAAAACAGAAAGCGGTGAAATACGGTGCTGAGCAGAGATCACTGACCTTCGACCGACATGGTTGGACTGCAAACGACAACAAAAATCCGAAGGGAAGTTCGAATCGGCTCTGTTTTGAAGGAGATTCGTCGCGGCAGAGAGCGAGAGGGAGAGACCCAAACGACTTCGAGCCCTAGATCGTTTTGAGGATTCTTTTTTTTTTTTTTTGACAATTTTGAGGATTCTTTTTTGATGATGAATAAAAAGTAAAATCTTCGACTGAAGGATTAAGAGGAAGGACACATATGGCAGGTTTCCTAATCCGTAATCGGATAGGACAGGAATTTGAGTATAATAAATTATTTACTTGAGTTTTAAGAATTAAAGTAGAATCAATTTTAATCTCATTCATATATTTATTTATATTTATAATTTATAATTATTATTAGGTTTGAAAGTATCAATTCAATAAAAATGAGAAGGGTATCATTCTTTAATTTTAAATTAATATGAGATTCACATATTTTTACTCTTATTTTAAAATAAAAATAAATAAATAAATATGAGATTAATTTTGATTTTTAATTGGCATTCTACATTCTTATAAGTAAACCGGACAATAATGAGGGGGAAGAGTTCGGTATGTATTGAAACGGCGTCGTTTCAATACTGATAATTAATAACAATTAACTATTTGAGATAGAAGTTCAGAGTCGCGCCATTCAGTTTGTGCACATGTGGGCAAAAATTACTCAAACATATATCCATGTGTCCTTTTTAAAAAAAAAAATTTGATGTGAATGAAATTATAAGAAAACCATTTATCAAAAAGAAGAAAGTATAAAAAAAACACAACACTTCTAAATTTAGAAATAGTAGTGAAATATTGTAGGCTTAGAGTCAATTTTTTATATGAAAAAGTGCAAAAAATATATATATTTTTTGGATATATACAAATATCATGTTAAAAATTATTAATAAAATTTTATTTAAGATAGCATTCTCCAGTTTATTCTTGAGAAAAAAAATCAACCTAATATTTATTTTATAATTTAATTAAAATTTCAACTAGATTTGAAAGACTTGAAAAGAAAATTATTTGACAAAGACTTAATAAACAGATCAAATTAATAAATGTAAAGTTAATACATATACCAAAAATTTGTATACGTATAAACAGATTAAATTAATAAATATATATATTAATTCAATTTAGTCATTTAAAAATTTCATACCAATGAAGCTAAATCAACTAGAGAGGTAAGTTTAAGTCAAACTAAAAGAGTCGGTCAGGAACTTGTCATTGTTTTTCTAGTCACGGTCCTAATCCGTCCTGAATTCTCGAACCAGGTTAGGCCAATACTTTTAGACTTGAAACAGTTTTCAACTCAGCCCCGAATATCCCCTTCGAGTTGCCGGGATCGAGTTGGGATGGGCGGCTCATACTTTCACCTTTAATATTTGTTTAATCAATTTCTTAAAAAAATTAACATATATTTTTTGTTTTGTATAGCTTGACGTAAAGGTGTCATTTATGTTTTTTTCCGTTTTCTTTCTTTTATTGAAAGGAGGTCATACGACCTTAAAACGAGTGTCAATCTAAATTAGACAAGATCACCATTGTCGTCGTTGCAGGGGGAGTCTCCTGATCTTTGATCGTGTAGAGAAGGTCGTCGACGTCCTGGTACTTTCCCATCATTGTCATTTCTGCACAAGACTTTCTCAATTAACCGGTAATTTTAGTTTATTATGATAGAGTTCTAAGTTCCCATTTCGTTTCGTTTCCGGCGATATCATTCTATGGTGTCTACTTGGGTGTCTAGAAAACTTAAAAATAGAAAATTTCAAGACACACACGGAGTGGTTCTTCCAACCAATTTTTTCCTGTTTTGGGCTAAAGGAACAACTTCATTTTCTTTTAGAAATTCGTATTGATTGAGTAACTTAATGGGAGATTAATCCTGGTGACACAATTTTCACAATTTGAACCAAAATTCAAAACTTTCTACTCTAGTGTTATCCTTCATAAAAATTAGAATTAAAATTTATGTTCAAACTTACAAAACAGGCGGGGTCATATATCTATTCTCGTTTGTAGTATTGAATAGTGCATACGGCACATTAGAACTTACAACGCATCACAGCAGCAGCTACAGCCTAGTAGTTAGCCTGCCAATTGTGCCCTAAAACACTAACAAAAGTATTCACATCTAGAAATGCACGTACTGTGACTAAGCTAAGTCTGATCTTTACAAAAACAACGTTAAGGGTATAAAGACATAAGAATCTCCAGATACGGTTAGCAATGAATGTCTAGCTAGTCTTGGCATGTTATGCTGATGTATTCTCCCTGGGCTTCAAGTTGACCAAACGGTTTTGCTTTTGCCCTTCGTTTTCATTTTGTCCTCTTCCTTTTTCGGCCGACCCTTGGGACTTGCTCTCAATCACACCTGCATTGCCAGTATCAACATCTTAAATGACACAAATGCAAAGGAACGAAGTGAGCAACTTGTTGAAAGCATATGCTTCAGCGCAGCAACAAGCTCAAAGTGATACTCGAACGCAGCCTTGTGAGGCTCCTGCATATTAAACCGTGATTTTTCAATGCCCGATAACAAATATTGAACGTGGCGAGCAGCCATAAAAGGTTTCCTTACTGGCAAGTCTGAAGGTCGAGGCCGTCCTTCTGCTGTTGGGACTCTAGAAACTTGGACATCTTTGGTGCCGCCTGCATTATCGGCCAATTGGCCACTAATTAGATTCATGGATTTTCATGAATTTTTATTTTTTAAGATTGAGTGTTCATCACCGTTCTTAATATTTATAATTAATTGGCCACTAATGGTTAATCATAATAGAACTGGAAGGGGAATTATGTGTTGAGTTCATTGTGTTGAATTGCGTAATTTTAATTAAGTACCGAAATTGATTAACTCTAAAATTATTTGAACAGTCTAAAATAAAATAGAAAAATAATAGAAGCAAAATACAAATAAAAACTCAAATAAATAAAAACTAAAATAAATAAAAAAACTCAAACAAATTGAAAATTAGGGCAACTGAGGCGTAGCGGTGGCGATAATTGGATGGTTCGTTGAAGTTTTTTTCTTAGTATTTTTCAATTTTTTAGGTGATTGAGGAAAGGTTTTGTCTAATGTGTGCACGTCTGGTTTTGTTACCATGAGAATGCGATCTGAGACCATAAGTTTAAATCGGACGTTTATATTGATATTTCATTATATATTTGCTGCTTACAGTATTGTAGTGTCACCCTTATTATAAAAAAAGGTTACACGGAGAGAGGTAATTTAACGCAGTTCGGCATTGTGTCTATATGTTACATCCATTCCACAAGCTAGGAAAAAAAAAAAAAAAAAAAAAAAGGATAATTCACTGGTAAGGAGGATTATGAATGAATTGCATATAAACTTAAATTATAATCACAAAATCAGGTAAATTACCTAAACGATCAAAAATTCTAAAGTCAAAAGATTTCATGATTTGAAAATAAATACAAATAAATTCAAAACTACTAATAAATATAATTATGTAATATGTTAATTCTCTATAATATCAACGACAACCCAAACTCAATTGGCCTGATGTAGTAGGGGTTCACTCACACCTAAGACTTCGTACGAGGTAAACGGCCTAAACTACCCATATGAAGCACGTTGGCTTGCTAGAGAGGTAAATTCAAATACTGTTGTCCGATCAGTGCCCACTCCACGCTCCATTTTCAAAATTTATTGGAACCACTTGTAGAATAGAAAGGGGACCAACCCCCAAAAGATCAAAAAAAAAAACAAAAAACGAGCTTCTAATGGACGGGAGGGATAGTCTTGTGGTGATCGCTCCTTGTCCCCATGTCGCCGCCACTACTGTTTTGTAATTCGCAGAGTACTTACTACTCCAATGAATGTGTCAAGACTAAGGTCGGGAAATTTTGATAGCCTCGTCTCGCCTCTGTCACTACAAGTGTATCGTTGCTATCCATAGTATAATGCCATCAAGGGAGATATTTCATAAGAGAATTCCTCTGTCACTACAAGTGTATCGTTGCTATCCATAGTATAATGCCATCAAGAGAGACATTTCATAAGAGAATTTATATCATGATTTGAATCATAGTTCATAATTTATTATAGTATTTTCTCTCATAAAAAATACACGTAAATTAAAAATAATTTTAATTTCATAATTTTAATTCATGAACTAAATGTTTAGTTCTCTACCTTTTTAAAGAAGAAAATTTTTAAAAAGGACACTAGTGACGATTATTGATGTGACAAAACAATAAAATTACATCGTGGTTAGTGTTAGTGGTGCCCTGCATATTACAATTTACATTTGTATTTTTGAGAAATTTTTTTAAGCCCTTAGTGTTTTGTATTTTCCTTTTAAATGCTTATAATTTTTTTAATTCTTTTCATATTTACCCCCCCCCCCCCCCAAAAAAAAAAAATACAACTTTTTTTTAATAAGACCTATCAGAATAACTATTCTCAAATGTATTCCTATTTAAGAATCTTTTTCACACAACTATCTCACTTCTTATTTCATGAATATTTTTTCTCTAGTTTGCCCTTATTAAACTAATATTTATTTCAAATATGTCTCTACTTAAACTTTTTTTTTTTCAGCAACTCTTTCGTATGTGCTATCTTAATATTATTCTATCTAATTTGCCCACTAAAATCTTTATTACTTAAGTTGGTTTTTATGTCTATACACATATTTTATTGAATCGAAACACATTTTGATTGAAAACGTTACTAAACACTTTTTTCCAACTAAACACTTAGAAAATGATAAATAAAAAAAAATTAAACTGTTCAATATAATATATACATGTGGATAACACATACTTATTACTAGTTAATACTATAAAAAGTTTTTTTTAGGATTCTTAATATTTTTCACGTTCAGAAACTCTATTTCATATAGAAGGAAAAGATAAAGTATAGATTACTAGGGATCGATCGAATCAATGACTATTCATAATTCCATAATGGAATTAATTACATACTGGTTCTTGATTTACGCCCTTAAAATAAAGTCATGACTCTGCAACTAATTCGTATGTTCAAAATGTTGTTGTTACGTTCGAGTGACAATCACTAGTGTTGGAACTTTGGGCCGGCGGGCTAGCCCGAGGCCCAAATTCTTCGGGCTCGGCGGGCAGACCCATTTACCGGCCCGTCCAACTTAAATTTTCGGGCTCGGGCTCGGGCAGCCTGAAAATGATTAAGTCGCCGGAGCCCGCCATCGTGTTATTGCCATCAACCGCAATCTGCCGAAATTTTTTAAAATTTTTCCGGTCAAGCCCGATTTGCCCGAACTGCCTGAAACCCGACCTGAAGATCGAAAAGTCTGACCCCAACGGCTAGTTTTTTGACCGTTGCATGATTTTCTATTCGAACCCGACCTGCCGAAAACAAAACTAGCCGTTGGATCCGAATTTGGGGGAAAAATTAATTTTTTAACCCTAAAATTTCCCTATAAATACCCCTCAGCCCCCACACATTTTCCTCACTCAAACTCTCTCAATCCCTCTCAATTTCTCTCAATCTCTCTCAATTTCTCTCAATCTCTCTCAATCTCAATCTCTCTCAATTTCTCTCAATCTCTCTCAATCTCTCAAATTTCTCTCACAATTTTTCTAAAAATTATCACATTATACTAAAGCTCTCTCTCTCTCACAAATCGCTCTTATTTTTTTATAATGGATTCTTTTACTTATAGTGGTATTCCCGTTGATATCCAACACACCGTGGAAGAAGGACAATTTCCCACTAATGAATTTGTTACGCAGGAATCTACTAATATGAGTCCTGGTGGACGTACTGGAGGTCGTGGTCGCAATGGTGGTGGGCGTGGAGAAGCGGCGAGTGCAAGTGCAACTGCATCTGCAAGTGTTGCAACCTCCAGGAGGAAATGCAAGCGCACCTTGACAGTTTGGGATCACTTCGACACAATTAAGGAGATCGACAATGAAGGTAACACTAAATATATAGCTCAGTGTAAATATTGTTTATCTAAATTAAAAGGTGACACTATTCACGGCACCACACACTTGAGAAGTCACTCCTAAAAGTATCTTCAAAAGCTTAGCCAGTCCGGCAGACCTGAACTCCGCCAAACACAATTATCTTTTGATCGCGCAACCGGTGGTCTAACCACTTGGAAATATGATCCGCAAGTAGATCGTATGAAAATTGCGCGAATGATAGCTACATTAAATCAACCACTTAGTTTTGTAGAGCATCCTAAATGGCAATGATATATTAAAATTGTACATAATCCTAATGCACAGTTCACTACAAAAACTACTCTTGGAAGATTTATTAAAACTATTTAAAAAAGAAAAGAAGCATTAATAAACTTTTTAAACTCGACTAGCGAGTGCGTTGCGTTAACGGCGGCGGCGGCTTCAACGAGCTTATCACGTACCTCAGTGAGAGCTTAGTAGTCGACAGTACTAGAGAATCGTTTGACTTAGTATAATGGTGGAGGACACGAGCATTAACTTGGCCAATCCTAACTCGATTGGCAATGGATATATTTTCGATCCCAGACTCCATGGTTTCATCTGAACAAGCCTTCAGTACGACAGGATGAATACTTGAAGAACACCGAAACGCATTGCAAAGGGACATTGTTGAAGCCTTGGTCTGCATTAAGGATTGGGATCATGCAGATCAACATCTACAGGATGCAATTTCGCCGGCAAGTCAAGAATGAATCGATGAATTTAATAGATTAACATTTAATTTTGAAGACGATCCTTCAGCTTCAAATTAAATTGTAAATTTGTAATTTGTAAATATGTATTTGCTTTTGACATTGTAATTGTATAACTTTATAAGTTTGTAAAATTTATAATTCGTCACAAAATGATTGCGTTCCTTTTTCCTTATTAAGTTTTTATCTCAATTAGGTTTTTCTTAGTAAGGTTTTTAACGAGACAATCATAAATTATGAATTTAAAAATTAATATACAAAATAAATTTATTAAATTGTGTTAATAATGTGTGTTGAATGTTGATTTTAGTTTTTATAAAATTTTAACACAAAATAACTTAATAATTATAAAATTAAAAAATATAAAAAAAAATTCAGGCATTTCGGGCGGGCTCGGGCTGTCCGGCCGGGCTCAGGCAACCAAATACTGGCCCGCGGCCCGTTCACGGGCCTTCTCGGGCTCGGGCGGGTCAAGTTGGACATCAGATAAAAACTTGGTATTTTTAGACGATCACAGGTGACCCGTCTAAAATTCCAAGAGAGCATCGATCTAACGGCTGATGCACCCCATTACGACACCAAAAGTTATCGTCGTTCCCGTGCCATTCGTAGATCGCGAAGAGAGCTTCTTTAATCTAACGGTTGATGGGCCCCGTTACGACACCAACATTTGTCGCCCTTCCCGGGGCGGTTGTAGAGCGCAAAGAGAGCTTCGATC
>NW_010361301.1:2040-2225 GCF_000414095.1 Morus notabilis | reverse complement strand
GATGGGCCCCGTTACGACACCAAAATTTGTCGCCCTTCCCGGGGCGGTTGTATAGCGCGAAGAGAGCTTCGATCTAACGGCTGAGGGCCTCGTTTCAACACCAAACGTTGTCGCCATTCCAGTGGCGGTGGTAGGGCGCGAAGAGAGCTTCGATATAACGTCTGATGCGCCGGCCCCGTTACGAC
>NW_010361301.1:379-473 GCF_000414095.1 Morus notabilis | reverse complement strand
TCCAGTGGTGGTGGTAGGGCGCAAAGAGAGCTTCGATATAACGTCTGATGCGCCGGCCCCGTTACGACACCAAAGGTTGTCCCCGTTCCCGCGG